>NC_041381.1:328780129-328910807 GCF_002162155.2 Triticum dicoccoides
TGTGGAGGGGTGGCCGTGGAGGGGTGGTTGAACAGGACCTCGTGGTGTGGAGGGCTGGATGAACAGTAGACGGTGGAGGGCTGGATGAACAGTAGACGGTGGAGGGGTGGTTGAACAGTAGCCGGTGGAGTAGCGCGCGGTGGAGGCTGGATGAACAGGAGCCCGTGGAGGCTGGAGGAGGTCGACGGTAGCCCGTGGAGGATGGAGGAGGTCGACAGTGGAGATGAACAGTATCCCGTGGAGTCCCATTTTGCGGTACGCCACACCCCTCCCCCCGTTTCGACCGTAGCGCTCCAACACAAGTCCGCTTCGTTCGTTTTGCGGTACGCCACACCCCTCCCGATCAACAGGACCCCCGTTTCGACCGTAGGAGGTCCGTTTCCTCCGTTTTGCGGTACGCCACACCCCTCCCGATCAATAGGACCCCCTTTCGACCGTAGGAGGTCCGTTCTCTCTGTTTTGCGGTACGCCACACCCCTCCTGATCAACAGGACCCCGTTCCGAACGTAGGAGGTCCGTTTCCTCCGTTGTGCGGTACGCCAGGCCTCGTTTCCATCGCCTGTTCCGTCCAAGCTGGTTGGCTCCCACGCATTCCGTTGCCTCCCGATGAACACGATGCATTCCGTTGCCTCCCCATGAACACGACGCATTCCGTTGCCTCCCCATGAACATGATGACGACGCTGTTTCTCCGTTCCGACCCAGCCATGTACGTATGCGCGAGTAGGCGTTCGAGACCCTGCCCGCATGTACGTACGTGGCCGTATTTTCTTTCTTGCACCCTCGCCGCTGTACGTGTACATGCTACGTGCGCGCCCCTACTACGACACGTGCACGCCTCTACTACGACACGTGCGCGCCTCTACATCCACCAGCATATATGTACGTGCACATTCGTGACTAGAATGACAATGCTACGTACGCTTCGACCAGGTGGGTCCCGACTGTCAGGCACTTCCTTGCGTGCGAAGATGTAGCTGGTGGGTCCCAGCAGTCGGGGGGCGAATCGTTTTTTTGCCCAGACGCACTTCCTTGCGTGCGAAGATGTAGCTGGTGGGTCCCAGCAGTCAGGGGGGCGAATCGTTTTTTTTGCCCGGACGCACTTCCTTGCGTGCGAAGATGTAGCTGGTGGGTCCTAGCAGTCAGGGGGCGAATCGTTTTCTTTTTGCCCGGACGCACTTCCTTGCGTGTGAAGGTGTAGCTGGTGGGTCCCAGCAGTCAGGGGGGAAATGTTTTTTTCACGAAATATGGTGGCCTATCCGGTGGGTCCCCGCTGTCAGGTGGAGGAATAATTATTTTGCGCGTAATAAGGAGGCACTTCCTTGCTGCGGCCATGGACCCAGCTGTCAGCCTCTCCACGTATAGTCCATGTCCGATGGAAGCCGTTCCTTGACCATGTTGACCACGCCGCGCCGAGAGCACCAGGGCGGTGGACAATGGCGAGGCCAAGGAAGGGGACAACACAGAGCCGAGGAAGACGCGGCAGTGGATGCCCACGCGTAGAGGAGTACGAGGGTTCACTGGTTCGCTGCGGTGTGAGGCTGCCGTTGCCGCAGAATAACAGGGGGTGTGGGTGAGTAGAGGGATGGCCTGGCCAGCGGTAGGAGTAGTAGGGGGCGGTGAGGCCTCCGCCGCATCGTAGCCGACCACGGGAGGCAGGAGCACGAGGCACGACCGGCGCTGGTTTGGGCGGCTGGAGCAAGAAGACCAAAGGTTGAAGAAGCACTACGGCCGTTGGATAGACATCATACTGTCACTGGATCTAGAATCGTGCATATTGACTAAGTTGACAAAGCCCTCCATCCCCGTCAACTTAGTAGTCCCACAAGTCAGCCTGCCACTATATTGGGTCCCAGCTAACAGGGGGAGTATTCATTTTTTTTGTGCGTAATAAGGAGGCACTTCCTTGCGTACGAAGATATAGCTAGTGGGTCCGAGCTATCAGAGCCGGCCGTGGGGAGGAGGGAGCAGGCAATCCCGCCGGCGCTTGTTTGAGCGGCTGGAGCAGGAAGAGCAGAGATTGAAGAAGCACGACGGCCGTTGGATGGCCATCCAACAGTCACTGCTTGTGCGTCAACCTTTTTTTAGGAAAGCCTCAAATCTGTGGAAAACAGCATGCGGCCCATCTGCCATTATTTTTAATAATTTACATCCCATTTGCTAATTCTTAAGGTTTTTTTTGGAGCCCATATTCTTTTTGTTAGCATTACAACCCATATTGTGGCCACAGTTAAAAACTTATACGGAATTTTGCATATTTCGGTGCGGTCCGAACTGTTTTTAATCCCGAAATTTCGACTCACATTCAAACTGATTTTAAAAATAAATATATATCAATATAAAATCCAACAAACTCTCCACGCATAAAAATTAATGTAATTTAAAATATCGAAAGGAAAAAAAAGATATTTGAAAGTAATTGCCGGTTTGATGTGTTTTAAAAATGTACATCCCATTTCTCATTATTGATGGGCCATTTTCTCGGCCAGCGGAATGAAAGCTCTCCTCGTCTTGAAAGATTTGCAGCCTAACAGGCCTGACAAAGTGACTTACTTGGCAAATCATAAAAAAAACTGGGCTGTGGCCATGGACCCAGCTGTCAGCCTCTCCACGTACAGTACTCTTCCGATGGAATGTCGTTGACCACATTGACCATGCCGCGCCGAGAGCACCAAGGCGGTGGACGACAGCGAGGCCTAGGAAGGGGACGACGCGGAGCCGGGGAAGACGCCGTAGTGGATGCCCACGCGGAGAGGAGTACGAGGGTTCACTGGTTCAATTGCGGTGTGAGGCTGCCGTCGCCGCAGGGCCTGGCTAGCGGTGGGAGTAGTAGGGCAATGAGGCCTCAACGGCAGCACAGCCGGCCATTGGAGGCAGGAGCAGGCGGTCTCCCCGGCACTGGTTTGGGTGGCTGGTGCAAGAAGAGCAGCGATTGAAGAAGCAGAAGGACCGTACAATTCAAATCCAATTGTTACTGCTGCTAGAATCATTTGTTGACTAAGTTCACAAGCCCTGCGTACGCGTCAACGTAGTAGGCCCACAGGTCAGCCTCCCAACCGGTGCGCCCCAGATGTCAGTGGGAGGAATCATTTTTTTCGCGTAATAAGGAGGCAATTTTTTTGAGACAAATATAAGGAGGCAGTTGATTGCGTGCGGCCAGGCAAGCAGAGGGACTAGGGTGCGCCGGGGAAGCCTGCGCGGCATCACAGCGGGCCACAAGAGGAGGGAGCAGGCAGTCCCGCCGGCGCTAGTTTAGGTGGTTGGAGCAGGAAGATCAGAGATTGAAGAAGCACGGCGGCTAGAATCGTGTGTTCACTGACAAAGCCTTGCGTAAACAAGTCAACCTCAAAATCTGTGGCGTGTACAACCCATTTGCTATTATTTTTATAATTTTTACTCATTTTCTAATTCATATGGAATTTATTGCAGCCCGTTTTCCATTTTTAGAATTGCCGGCCATTTTCTGGTCAGTACCAGGGTAAAAAATTAACTAAATATGTGGAAAATTTTGAAAATTCGCAAATTTTTGCTGGGGAACGAAACATTCTTAATCCAAAAATTAATAGCCATACTAAAAAAAATTAAAAAAATTAGTACTATGTCATGTTAATTCCATTGAAATACGTATAAGATATCAGTGAAGAACATAATTCAAAAAAAAACTAATATCCCATTTGCTCGTCTTGAAAGATTTGCAGCCTAGTAATTCAGAGAAAACAAATAGGCCTAGCTTGGGTATTCTTCAAAAAGAAATACTGGGCTACCTATTTTCCCAAAGAACTGGTGCGTGAGCATTTAGCTTTATTTATTTATTTACTTATTTATGTTTAGGGGACCATGAGCATGTACCTGGGCCGGATTCATGTGAGAGCCTCCCTTCCAGTTAATTATGGGCTTCTCTATTGGGCCTTCATCAGTGGGCTGCATGTTATCAACAAGTGGAAAATGTGTTCCGTACGAAAAATAGTATGAGCTACGTACGGTACGGGGCACTAAAGGATCGAACCGTGCAACGACTTCCAAAACATTGTGTTTGTCATTCTAACAACACGTTTATTCAACCAACACACGAAATATACTACTGATTGTACATTGAAAACAGCAGTAGCAGCAACCAGGGCTGGGGGTGCAACAGAAGCAGTAAGCAGGCCAGAAGAGTGCAGAAGCAGCTCTCTCTTCCAAACCAAACATCAGCCATCATTACAAAAGGGCTACCAAAAAAGAACAAGTGTATGCATCAAACTAAATAAAGATCCTACTACACCAAGTGTATGCATCTAACTAACTGGCTCAGTTAGACGTTACTATTTATTAAGCTGTTGAGATTGGCTAACGGCTTGAACCAGATGGGTGCCTGATGGGGGAAACTCCAGCCAGCAGGTCGAAGTCTGATACTTGCGACCCTCTCTCCTACTTTGGGCTGCAGAGCATGGCGGCACATATCAGGGTATGGTGCATGCAGAGACGCATGGTACGCTGTGTACACACAGTTTTGCCTGATGAACGAAACCGCGCTGCCATCATGATCCTTACCGTCGGTTATCTCCTGGTTAATCGGATAATTTAGTCCGACAAACATAGAGCGTGTACCAAGGCTACTTACCAGCCTCCAGTCAAAAATTCCTGAAGGCCCAGAGAAGCTGGGATCCTGCTCAAAGACCTTGCAATGACTGTGATTGTATGATCGAGCCAGGAACCACCTGATCGAGCCGGTACATGCGAACGATCATCAATCTTTCGCCATCGTCTGATCGAGCCAGGAACCACCTGCAACTGCCATGCCGCTTTTCTTTGAAAGGTTCTGGGATTAGGAAGGGTAGGGACACCAGGCGGCCTACAACATCATATCAAGTTGGAGTCAAATAAAAAAGGGCTCTTGATTTAGTCAATCTTAAGAACAGCATGTTATGAGCATGAATATTTTTCAGTAAATGTTGACAGTAATATAAGCAAGCCATCATGATATCATAGGAAAGTAACATACTGCTGTAACAACCGTTTGTAGCGATGACTGGAGTAGGCCAGCAATACGTCCAGCCATAGAAGGAGTCGACAGCGTAAATGAAGCCCTTGTGTTTAATGGCATCAGAGAACCATGGAGGATGTATGATCCTGCGATGGACGTGCAGATTTATCCACTTACCGCAGTGACCTGTCAGATAGGCGAGACCGCGGTTGAAGATCGCAATTAGCCTGAAATCTTTATAATTCGCAGATCTTGTGGGCACTTGGCAGATTACAATCTTGAGCAAATCAAACTTGGTATCATGTTGGCTACTGTAAGATTCCGAGTATTCTGGGCCGCGGTGCCAAAGCAGTGCAGTGTTAATCGAAGGAAGGGGGATCAATCGCCGGGTGTAGACCTCCACGAGCATCCAGCTGCCGCGACCGTCGACAAGCACCATCCAAGACGTGTTCATGTCGACCCAGTACATATTGTTAATGTAGCTGAGGCTGATGGGATCGGATCACAGTGAAGGGGGTTGATGCTCGCCACCCTATGATCGTTATGCTGTGTGACATGCAGTTTCTAAAGATCAGGCGGCATCAGCAAGCAAGGAGCTGGCTTAAAAAGCTCCGGCCCGAGGGCTTTGAGTAAACGGTACAACCCCGACGAGCACACGGCGAGCGGCATGGTACTGAGATTGTCCACACGCGAAACAATGAGCTTGATTACCTCTGTGGGGAGCGAATTCCAGCCACTCTTTCGGTGGACGCTGCTCGGTTCTGCCATTGTTAGTGCTTGGGTTTCAAACGAGGGGGGGAGGCGCCTTAGCGGGGATGGAAGCTTGGACGAGATTATGTGCGGACAAATATGGAGAAGCGAATATGTGCTGCGGGAAGTGGACAGGTGATGATGACTACATCATGCCGCTTGACTTACGAGACACATACCAGCAACGTAGGGTCATATCGATGCCAGACAACTTGCTTGAGTGATCCCAGTACTGGTACTCCCTACAGTACCTACTACAGTACTATGCCCTAGCTTGCTAGAGTAGAGTAGTAGAGTAGGACTCTGCTCTACTACTAGCACCGGAGCAGTAGTATATTCTAATCTAAAATAGTTACAAACTTCAATGCCCGAGCGTGGAACGACTACGAACCATGCTCAAAGACCGTGTCTACGTGGTGTTTGGACTTATATGCAAAAAAATAGCAAGATGCCCGTGCATTGCACGGCACACCATCATCACCAACTCGGTTTTTTCTCTACTCCTACTCCTATAAAAGACTTAGTTGGTGATGATGGAGGCGAGGAGGCGTGTTCAGCCGGGCGTGCAGCGGACGGCGCAGCACTATTCGATTTGTTATAAGAAAAAGTAGTAGAGATAGAGACATAGGGAGGAGCACGAGGTTGTGGGAGATAAGGATGAACGAGGCAAGGCCTTATCTGTAAATGTGGAGAGAGGTGCAGGTATCTTTTGTAAAATTGTCATAGTTGGCTTTCTATCCGTCAGATATAAATCGGACGGTCTATATTACAAGATGGCAGGCATACCATCATCACCAACTCGGTTTTCTATAAGAGTAGATATATATAGATATAGATAGATAGAGACTAGGGAGTACTTGTAAGGACACCATCTACTGCTTCGTGTGCTACTCCTGCACTCCATTCGGCGGCCGCAACGTCCCCTACAGCCACTCCCTCCTGCGCTCCATTCGGCGGGCGCTGTTGAAATCTAGGGAGTGCACTCTCGCGACTGCTGGCAGCCACGACTTCACCGACGACGACTTCTTCCCCGACCTCGGCAACCTCTTCCTCAACGACATGGGCGACAACCTCAACGCCAACGGTGCTGCTCCCGTTGCACCGTATGTGTTTCTGTCCTTCCTGTTCGAAATCATGGTAGAATTCATGTTTCTACTCTGTATCCTACTACTATGCTAGTCCACATGATTAGTTTCATCTCTATTATAGCCGTCATGATTTATTTTGTGCTTATTCGGATTAAATCTCGTAGTAACTTGCTCACATATTCAACTGGCGCAACATCCCCTACAGCCACTCCCGTTTCATGGACGGCCTGGTCGATGCCTCCAAGGAGCCCTTCATCCACTGCTATGAGTGCCTGATGCCATTTTGTGGCTCGCCGGCGGACATGGTGCATCACCTCACGGATGCGTGCAGCGGTCACTGCTAGCCCTTGGAGGAGAACATCAAGTACGACACGTGCTACCGGTTCACCATGCCGGAGTCACTGGAGGATCACCGCCGCCTGCTAGTATCTAAGGAGGATGGCAGCGTCTTCCTCTTGATCGTGGGCACCGGCGAGGACCGCGCAGGCCGCCACCCCATCTCTGTAATGTGCGTCAGGGGCGTCGCCGCTGATGCTGACACTGACACGAGGCAGATGTACGGGTGCATGGTCAATGTTACTACCCCTCCGGGCGCGTGCGGCGAAACCGGCCTCATCGGACAGACTTGGACTCTGAGGAGCTTGGACTATCCCACCAATGTGGACTTGGAAAACCCATGGCATCCGTTCCATCCTTTACCCGCCGATTCGGTGCATAGGGACTCCAGGGAGGTTCACCTGGACATACGCATTATCAAGTGCACTTAGAAAACATGTAGTGTGTGTGTGGGTGCTTATGGCCTGTGTCTTTGTCGCTTTTGATTCTGTAAGCTTGTCGTTAAACTTGAGTGGCTTTCGCCGCAGTCCTTCCTTTGAACTGCTCCTCTCAGTGAGCTGATGTAAGACACTTTGGGTTTCATTTGATAATGGAACCGGGGAGGAGCCTCCCTGTTCTTCTAAAAAAATACTCATTATCAAGTTAAATGTTGATCATTAGTCTTCGCTCAATGTAATCCGTTGTCTAAGCATGTGGAGACTTCCATGCATGACATTGCTCTATTGGAGTATCGCGCATGAATAAAAGTGTATCCGTTTATGGTTTAGTCTAGAATCTTCCATGTATGAATTTTTACTACAGTACTGGTGAAAGACTTACGATGAACCATTTCTTACATCTCCTCTGCCCCCTTGCAAGTCATCCTGATTTAATCCCTCCGTCTAGGTGTATAAGGGCATGGTTAATATTACTTAATAGTATAGCCAACTGTTGACTATAAGAAAGTGCCATGTCATCTGTAGCCAACATGTATAACAATCGATACTCAAAAACTAATTCTTAAAGATCATTTCTTGCAAAGCACAATAAGTGTTATTTCTTCACAAGTTTTGGATGCAGGTTGAACAGTTGAACGCTTTTGTTTGCAAAAGATACCTTTTTATCTATTTCACCCAGATGTTTGTGAGCTCTAGAGATGAGATAATATCCGAAGAAACCTATTGATACCCGTTACACATGAGATGACCCCCACATCCTTTCTCAAAATAAACAACTCCCCGATCAATGCATTTCACTCTTCGGTGCAACGCACGGGCACCTTACTACTATGGATTAGTACGACCAAAAATTGAACTAACATTATATATAGTACGATAAATACTAATGCATGTCACCTAAAATTATATCATTCAAAACTATGTTCAAATACGACTCCAACAATATAGTTTTTGTTGACATGCACAAACATTTTGTCAGTTAAATCTTCAGTCAAATTCAATGGGGGACTAATAAACCACGACCGATGTAGTACAAGTGTAGAGGGTGGCACTGCACGGGAGTCTCACCTCTCACCCTGCTCGTGGCACGGCAGTAAAGCCGTCATATCACAAAACCCAACCACTCCCAGTAATAAATGGCCTGGTAAAATAAACAGACAAGCACCATCACATCCCTCCGTCTTTTTTGCGTTTCATCTCTCTGCATTTACTTTCTCCGGTTCATCTCCCACACTCGATCCCTAGCTACTACTCCTAGGGCCAGTTCTTTTGGCGGCTTCCCCAGCTTTTCCCACAAGACTAGTCACAGTGGAGAGTAACAATAAGGCGCCTCACTCATTTATTTGGGCTTCTAAACTACTACTCCGTCCTGGTTTATTCCTCACCATTGTAATTTGTGCTAAATTTTGACCAAAGATTTAACTGATAAAATGTTACTCAAAACACTTAGGCGCGGTGCATCTAGGTGTGTAAGTCATCTTACGAAAACCAAATAATCCCAAAACACTTAGGCATGGTGCATTAACTTCTACCTCGTTTCTTGTTTCTTGACATATCAACCAATAAGAGATAAAGAGTGTGCATGCTTTTAATGACTTGAGATATCAAACACGACATGCAGTGGTTAGTTCATTGCATGCAATACTATTAATTAGCAAATAAACATTAACATTTCTCGTTTTCTCCTCCTCCTTGGTCACAGTGCACAGCCTAAGATGACTTACTCACCTAGATGGATGGAGTAGTGCATGTGACATGCACTAACATTTCATTAGTTAAATTTATGATCAAAATTTGACACAGATTACAATGGGGACCAATAAACCAGGACGGAGGTAGTAGTTATGGGATTACTAATCTAGAAGCCTAAAAGAACTGCCCCTGGTACTCCTACTAGTAGTAGTACTCAAGTTGGAATTCCAATTGCACGGCACAACTTGTTAGGCAAAAACTTCGATACAGGGTGTAGGAAGCGGTTTGGGAATTTGCATGCCTTTCCAACCAGTGAGATACTCCGTACAAAGTATGATAGAGAAATAACTACAGAGAAGGAAGCTAAAAGTAAACAATCAAACGAGCATTTTTGCATTTGTTTTGCATTGAATCATTTCACAAGCTTGACTAGTGCTGTTTTTCTACTTTTACAAAAACCGCATCGTAATGTTAAAACGTGCATTTGCATGTACATAAGTAATAGTAGTACTCCCTCCGTCTAGGTGTACAAGTGTTCCCTCCTTCCTGGTCACCGTGCATAACCAAAGATGACTTATTGACCTGGATGGAGGGAGTACCACAGTCTGCAAGCATATATCGAGAGAGACGTGTAGTCCGATAGTATATAGTAAAGTTTGTGCTATATGCACGTACTTGCAAAATGCGTAATAATACACAACGTTTTCAAACTTTCCCTTTTACATACTTAATTAAGGATGCTAAAAATTCCTGAACGTTCGGGATTTATCATTTGCGTCCCAAAACTAATGAGATCGCCTTACGAAACAAAAATTATACTCCTCCTAAAAGCCACGGCGCTCGCAGGAGCGCTTGCGGCGCGCCACGAGAGCCCTGGTGCGTGGCCGTTTCCCAGCGCACCGACACAACGCCTCTTCCTCAGCCTCGCAACTCGCGAGGTGCTGATTGGCGGCTTGCCGGCGGGCGAGCGCGATCTCACCGGTGTGGTGATCCGGCGCCAACAGGTACTCCTCCTGGCTGGAAGCGTGCACCCGGTCCATGTACCGCCAAGCGTAGATGAGGCGCTTGGGCCCGACTACACTCAGGGCATCGGCACGGGCGTCCTCCGCCACCCTCACGGCCCTCGCACGAGCCTTCTGCCAAAGAATCAATTGCTTGACTCTCTCGGACGCGACATAGATCTCCCAGAAAGCTTGTTGCGCGGTGCGCTTCTCTTCCTCGGCCTTCTTCTCCGCCTCTATTTTGGCGCGCTCTGCTGGAGGCAAAGCCTCCCACAAGGCGACATCCATTTCTTTCCAAAGCTCCTCAAGGCTGGGGGGCTCGGCAGGCGGCGCTGCGTTCTCCTCGTAGCGGGGAGCCGACGCGTCCTTCGACACGCGTGCTGGCGAGATTGGGAACGCCGACGCATCACGGCGAGGAGCGGAACACCGACGCGTCCTCCTCGACTAGTGGCGGCGAGGAACGGAACGGCGACGTGTCGCGTCGCGGCGAGGAGCGGAACACCGACGCGTCCTCCTCGACTAGTGGCGGTGAGGAACGGAATGGCGACGCGTCGCGTAGCGGTGAGGAGCGGAACACCGACGCGTCCTCCTCGACTAGTGGCAGCGAGGAATAGAACGGCGACGCGTGACCGTCCGCGCGATGCAGCGAGGGGCTCCTAGGGCTTGGGAGGGGCGATGCCATGGTGGTCGACGTGAGAGGGAGGGGGAGGAGATAGCGATGAACGTGAACGTAAGGGGGAGGAGATAGCGATGTCGTGGGAGGCGCAATATTTATAGCGAGCAATGGCACACCTACGTAAGATATGGACTGAGCTGCACTGACTTAACTGCAGGTCCAGTTGCGTCACTGACATGTGGGCCAGTACACTGCTGGGCCCGTATGTCAGTGACCCAATGCACCTGAAGTTAAGTAAAAGCTACGTGGGCATATTTGTTGGAGTAAATTACGGGGGAGTGAAGGGGTGGAAATATTGCTGGTCACAACGGATTGGACGAGCGTGGGGGGAGGAGAGTCATGCATGCAGATTTTTTCACACGGGGTGGAGTGGTGGGACCGCCGGAGGGAGAAGGAGAGTTTGGCAGGCATATTGTTTCCACACATGGATAGGAAAAGATTAGGAGACTAACGGCTTCCTGCAGGTATGGGGAACGGTGCATAATAAGTCATCTTGCATGCCGGGCTAGGTATAGTCTTAAGTCATTAAAAACATACACGCCCCACACATGTTCATATTCCAAGGTGCACTAAATTATTGCATGCGATGATTAAGGCTGGCCATCATGGTGGTATCTTAGCTGGTATCATGCACACGGGAATAACAAACATGCTGATGTGGCAAAGAATTAAAGAAGAGAGGGGGGGGGGTAGAGTAACTAGTGTTCATGCATGCATTGGTAAACACATTTTTTTTGTGAAGAACGACATCATTAGTTGAGTACTTTTGCAGACTTCAAAAACTATTCCACCGCCTCTACTATCTTGCTAAGAGTAGGTGAAATTTTTGAGTCGAGCCCTTTAAACTAGAAGGGAGGTAGTGGTACTCTAATAGCTAGGTGTGTAAGTCATCTTACGAAAACCAAATAATCCCAAAACACGTAGGCGCGGTGCATTAACTTCTACCTCGTTTCTTGTTTCTTGACATATCAACCAATAAGAGATGAGGGTGTGCATGCTTTTAATGACCTGAGGCTATCAGACATGACATACAGTGGTTAGTTCATTGCATGCAATACTATTTAATTAGCAAATAAACATTAATGTCTCTCGTTTTCCCCTCCTCCTTGGTCACGGTGCACAGCCTAAGATGACTTACTCACCTAGACGGAGGGAGTACCAACATTCATAATGTCAAATCAATATTTTTACACTCATTATAAAACATAGTTCTTATACTCATTATAATCAGTATTGTAGATATTGATATTTTTAGTATAAATTTGGTCGTGGGATTTCATTGATGCCTGTCAAAGCGTGTAGGAAGCGGAGCTTAGGGCTTGCATTGCCGGTCTCTACATAGGTATTTCTCTTCATAATCCTGTAATTTTAGAGACTGATTGCGCTTTTGTGGTAGCGTCTCTTGCACCGGGGGACTATGACAGGTCTGCTATGCGTGACCTGAAGTGAAAGCGTTGAGCATCTCGAAGTTGATCAACAATCTTCAATTGTCAAAGATTAGCCGTTCGGCCAACAAGGTGGCACACTTAATCACTAAGTATAGCTTTGACAATAGATTATATGGTATTCTTGTAAATAACGTACCGCCCTGTGTGGTGAATATTGTATCGAGTGAGTGTACTGGTGTGGCTGGTTAATTAATATAAGGTGGCGTTCAAAAAAAGTATATATTTGGTCAAACACTTTGCAAACGGTTGACGGGAGTAAAAAGGACCAGAGGGAGTATCATGCATGCGGAGTAGGCAAAAAATTGCTCATTTAGAGCCGGTTGAAGTCTCAAAGGGCGCGACCGCGCGAGGGAGGCGAAGGTCGTGGGCGGCGCGACGGTTGATGGAATTAAGTGAAGTTACATCCACGCGCCGGCATGGCATGCAAACAGGCAGAAGCTATACCGTCAGGCCTACGATATGGGTCTAGTAGACATGACATCTAGTGGGTCCCGCATAGTTCTTGAGAACTCTTTGGGGGCTTGCAGCCATTTATCCACCGGGCAAGCCAGCAACCCCACGCCGTTCGCACGCCCTACTCGTCCCCGTCTTCTACCTCACAACAGTTCGCTCCCAGTCGTCCCGTCCTTTCACATTAGTTCGCTCCCAGTTTTTGCGGGGTACAACAGTTCAACTTCTCCTGACCCTCCTCCAAAATCCATGGCCTCCCAAATCTCCATGGTCGCCGCTGAGTACCAGGTTAGAGCCATCACCGGCGATCAGTTCATCGTCATCTACACACGTGGATCCGCGACGGTGAAAGCATGGCTTGCTCGCTTCCTACGCATGTTCAACAGTTCAACGGATGAGTGGGTCGCTGGGCTAGATGTTGAATACACCACAGTCCTGGGATGAGAGAAGGATCTAAAGGACGAAGAGAGGAAGAAGCCCGCTGTGATCCAGGTTTGCGTACATAATGTTTGCTTGGTCTACCACATATGCCATGCCGACGTTGAGTGCCAGGATTTTAAGAACTTCCTCAAGGACAAAAGAGTGAAATTCGTTACTGTTGGCTTTAAGAACGACAGGGATGTCCTACATCGGATAGGTCTCGTTGTAGGCCAGCCCTTCGATCTCCAGAAGGAAAGCCTGGTGTCCTCCTCTCAACCTTCAATGCTGACCCTGGCAGCAACCATGATTGATCCTTCGTACGCTAAACTGAAGAAACCTCATCACGAGTTTCATCATGCATGGGAGTCGAAGACATTAGATGAAGATCACATCCTGTATGCAACAATGGATGCCTACCTTTGTTTAAATATCTACATGGGTTGGATGAAGAAGCAGAGCCCAGTGTCCGATTCAAGCAAAGAAGTGTCGGCGAAGAGGAAGAGGAAGAGGGACGAGGACGAAGTCGAGGACGTGGACTCGGACTCCGAGTAGGTGGTAGTGCTGTCGCTCATGCTGGTTCTACTGCAGTGTCAAGCGGACTAGTTGCTTAGTTTATTTTCAGGGGTGTGTTGTGCTGAGGCCCCAGCAGAACTATGTTTATGTTCTTTCTCGTTATTTGAACTCTTTAGTACGTAGAGTAGTACTATGTCTTACTACTATTCTTCTTGCAGTTGGTACTACTTCTCGTACCTTCGTGTTCCTACTGTACTTAATACGTTCGTACTAGTAGTATAATTTGGGTCAGTCGATTTGTGAAAGAAGTTCGACAGAGCGAAGGAAGAAGACGGCAGAAGAGGTGGAAGAAGCCCTTCTAGCCATCCATGTTGCATCAAACGGCTCATATGAGTCGACCGACCCAAATTGCTCCTTCAGATTGCAGGATCCACGTGGCATTCAAGGTCTTGAAGGTAGATTCCGCATCCGCACCCGGTTTGCGGGCACGACGCGCGTGCGACCGGCTTCCGCCACGACAGCCACCATGCGCGCCTCCTCCGCGCGGGCGGAGACGACAATGACACGCTAGTTCCTCCTCGCCGGCGTGCTGGAGCACGCGCTCGTCCTCCTCTTTGTATGCTGCGTGCATAGACGCGACTCCACCAGCTGCTCACGTGCTTGGCAGCGCGGCGGCATGGCGAGGAGGGACTGCAGACGACGTGAGCGGGCGAGCCTTCGGCTTCATGGCACAGGGATGGCGGCGACACGGCGGTGATGGGCGAGAAATTGTTGGCCGGAGCAGGCGGGCGCCGGCATGCACAACGGCGGCGGCGGCATATTGATGAGTGAGCGTATGGGAGCTTACTTTAGTTTTATATGAGGTTGGTCAAACTTAAAAGAAAACCGTACTAGTACACGTAAACATTAGACTTAGGCAGGGCTTTTATTAATTTTTTTTGAAGTTAGTACCACAGCCACGATACGGAATCCTGTGCAAGCGCGTGAACCGCGGCCGCGTGGTCGATCGAATGGTGCATCACCGTGTCGCGCTCGAAGGACATCCATCGAACCTTTTTGTGTGTGTGAAAACAATCCTCGAATATTACTCAACTTTTTTTTCCTGGGAAAGTTCTTGACGCTGCAATATTTCCATATATTTGAATTTAGCTCCAGTTTGTGTTTATTTGGATTTGGACGTTTTAGGTGCGCCCTAGTTTTTTTTAATACTTATTTTGTGTGTGTGACTGAGAGAGAACGTGTGTATGTGTCCATATGTGTGTTGTGGCGGAAGGGCAATGTGTAAACGGTGTGCGTGTGATACAGAAATAGAGAGGTGTGAATGTGCAAATGATCATGCATGAGTGAGACATAGACAGATGCCGATATGTTGTGTATACATGAGAGAACGGTCTTCTAGTTTACTTGTGTGTGTGTGTGTGTGTGAGAGAGAGAGGAGCATCCGTAACACAACAACCATCTCCCTCGATTCGTTCGTCCCTCGCACGATCGCATGCAACATATGCATCAACGCGCACATTTTGACACCCTCACTCAGCCCCTGCCCACCTCAAGGCCCGCTCAATCTCTTCGTGAATACCCATTTCTCCCCTTTAGGTTTGTTTTTGCTCAATATCTGACACACACACACACACACACACACAGCACAACACACACACACTCCCCCGAGCACACAATTCATCCCCATCCAAGGTTATACGATGACCACTCTCGCTTGTGCTTCTTTGCACCCCAACATGCACAACACCTCAATCTTCAAAGAGGGCATCGAGCAGATCGAAGACGGCGACCACACCGCACTAGAGAATGCGGGGTCATTTGGAAGCAGGGTGATGTGACGACGGCTGACTGACTCCTCCCCCCACCCCCTCTCTCTCTTGCACAAAATTACCAATCCCTCTCTCCCCCGCACAAAATTGCCAATCCCTCAATCCATGAGATCCTTCCCCTCTCGTCCATGTTTTTCCATCTCTCTCATCAAACATGTTGTCTCTTCTCTTTCCACGTATATAGAATCACGTATATTACATGTCTCCATCTTTCTCACAGACCTAACTTCTTCCTCTCTCTTTCTCTTTCTCTCCCTCTCTCTGTCTTGTTAGGTTTGTTTCCTACTCTCTCGTCCACATACATACAATCTTTCCCGCCCTATCCGCTCCATCTTCAAAAGCTCTCTCTGCACATTTCATTCACACAATGGGATATGTCAAAATGTTGCTTCTATAATGGCTGATGTAGAGTTTTGGTTGTTTTTGTTGCATCCTACAAAGTAATAACTATGAAATGCATTTAGATTCTTATTTGACTGAGATTATGTGAGTTTGAGCATGTTGTGAAGTACTATAGACCTTGTATACATCTTGGGATTCGACAATGATTGTAACTATTGAATTGTATAGACCATTACATTCGACGTCAATAGCCTAATATATTTATTTCACAATTTCAACAAATGATTAGTTCACTACAAACTAAGAAAACAAATGTGTACTCCCTCCATTTTTATTGAAGTCCGCGTATTAGCATTGATCAAAGTCAAGTTTTGTAAACTCTCAAAAGTCAGAAAGCTTATAACAAAAAATATTAACATATACAATAACAAATAAATACCATTAGATTCATTATTGGATGTACTTCCACATCATACATATTTGCTATGGTAAATGTTTATACTTCTACATAAACTTGGTCAAACTTTAGGAAGTTTGACTTCGGTCAAACCTAATATGCAGAGTTTACTACTACTACTCGCTAGTTGCTTAGCTGAATCACTTAACACGCCACACGGGGAGTCCAGTGTCACAAAATTTTGAGGTCGGCGGGAAAATCTCCCGCGACCCTGATTCGAGCAGTGGGAAGTTACCATCATAGCCTTCGGAACAGGCCTACGGACGACGCTTGGTAGGGGGCTGTTTTCATAACTTTAGGTTCACCCTACCCAGCCAGCCCCAACCCAGCACCCAGAGTAGTACACCTGAATACTCCCCATTTTCTATCCCCACCGCAAAATAGACTTATCCACAACACTCGTCCACCGTAGCGCATCTGCCTCATCGACAACCTCGTACGCCGCACTGGAGCCGGTCCACCGTCGTCGTCGTAGACGGAGCCTCTTCCCCGGCATCGACTTCCACAGTCTCGGATCTGCTTCCCGGAAGCTGACGCCAAGCGCAGAAGTACCACCGTCGTGGACAATGAGCTGACTCCCGTTGTCGACCATGATTCACAGAGGCCGCCGCGACCATCGTTCTCCTCCTCGATTGGTAATGTGTGTATTGAGTCACTTAGCAGTACATGTGCAGTTCCAATTTTGTTCATACCTACCCTTCAATTTTCCTAGGTGCTATTGTTCCCGTAAAAGTAATTGGTTATAGCCTCCATTGTCCAACAGAATATCAGCTTGTAATTGTGCGTCGCTCCTGTATCGCGCTGTGCTTGGGTAGGTTTTTCATCTGCAACCAGCAGTGTGGCAAATGATGGAAAGGTTTTTAGAACTAGCAAGATGCCCATGCGTTGCACGCATCAAGATGCATTTGTATGAGTAGTTTATCTTGTGGGAGAAAAGGATGAACGAGGGAAGGCCTTATTTGCAAATCTGGAGAGGGGTATGGGTATCTTTTTGCAAAATTCCCATTTGTTTCCTTCCTATCTGTCAGATATAAATCGGAGGGCCTATATTGCAAAAAAAAAGTATAGAGAAAAAAAAGTAGACAGTAAAGGAAGTAGAGATAAATATTAAAAATTAAATATAAAATAAATATAACCGTAGAGAAGAGAGTAGAGATAGCAGAGACGCCGGGAAAGGATCGCGCGCGCGGGAAAAAGCGGCCGGGCGTGCGCTAGTTTTGGCACGCGGCGTCCGGCGCGCTTTATAAAATCCAACGCCCTCCCACCGCTCTGTGCCTTCCCACCGCTCTTTGCCTCGCCACCGCTCTCTCCCCGCTCTTTTTCGTCTCACCGCCGCCTCGCCACCATGCCACCGCGTCGCCGGGAAACTTGAGGATACCGCGGCGTCCGCGCGCGCCCCTCCGGCGGCTTCTCCGCCGAGATCCGGTTCCGCGGGATGCGCCTCGGCCTCGGCAATTTCGACACCGCCACCGAGGCCGCCATCGCGTACGACGCGGCAGCGTGGCGCCTCCGGTGGCCTCATAGAAAATTGAACTTCACCAATGTGCCGACACGGGAGCGGGCGCAGGAGCTCTCGCCTCTGGCGCGGCTTAGCACCGACGAGGATCGTCGCGACAACGGGAGGCGGGAGCACCATCTCGGCATTGCCGAGATGGACGAGGAAGCCATTGCATTGTGGCGCCAACACTTCCCGTAGGACATCATCAACGAGCGCGAGTCCTACGCGCAAAGGAGGGTGGAGAGGGATAAGAGGAGGGCGGAGCGAGCCACCTATCGCGAGGACAAGCGTAGGCGAAAAGCGGACGCTCAATTCAACATGAGGCTAGGAGCAGCGTCGCCCTGGGAATTCGACGACGATCGGTATCTTCACGCCTACAGTCGGACGTCGGAGGAGGACATCACCGAGGAGGAGTCAGACGGCAAGGAGTAGTTGAATTATCTTTTTTTATCTATCTATGCTGAGAACTATCCTCTACTCTCTAGTATCTACTTCTCGATCTCAGCACTGTAAACGCTTTTTTAAAGCGCCGCGCATTGCGATTGTGTTGGAGATGCTCTAACATGGCAGGCGAGTGCTTTAATGTTGCCCACAAGATGCGCGAGTATAACTAGTAGTATTTTTCTTGCCATGTTGAGATTTTAAAGCCACAAGTGTGAACATGTAGAGGAGCAATGAAGACCAAACATGGGATATTCGGGACATCTTCAAGGAGCGTGGCAAGTTAAAGAGGAGCTGCACCGAACCTGTAAAACGAGCTTTGGTAAGTAACACCCTTTCAATTACTTTTGTTTAGCCTCGTGTTCTTCGATGTGTATATGTTGTAGTTTCTGTTTCTCTTAAGCGTGGTGTTCTTCGATGTGTAATAAGAAGAGTCTTAATCATCCTAACGCTTTTGTTTTTAACTTGATGTAGGAAGTGGGTGTTCTCACCTTGTAGTCTATTTTTATATTTCTTTTCCTTTTGAGTTCACTTCTCCGAGTTCTGTTTATCCGGCTTCTACCAAATGGATCTAGGTTTCTCTGAGTATTGATCTAAAAAAGAAGTAACTTCATGTCAGGATGCAGTTCCTGCGAGGAGGGAAGTATGGTCAACCTCGAGATCATGTTTCCAAAATGAGGCTAGATTACACACAAGGTGCCAGTTCCCTAATGATGCTGGATTAGACACAAGGTGCAAATTCCCAGATGATGCTGGATTACACACAAGCCAGGTGGAGTCGTCAGCTGTTCGTGTCCTCGTGGCATTAGTAAAGGCTGAAAGAAAGCGTGCAGCAGCCCTTGAGAATGTAGCTGAGTTCCTGAAGAAGCGAAAAGAGCAATCAGATGCTCTCTTCACCCAAGCCAAAGAAGAGATGGAAGAAGCCAGAAATAAGCTAGCAGAGGCAGAGCAGGCTAGGCATCTCCTACTATCTAAAACTGTTGTCAATACAAAATTTCCTTCATAATAGCTAGGTTCAAATGTTTATCCAGTCAGCATGCCTATTGTGATGTCTGTGCATCTACTGATGTGGCACAGTTTTTTTTCGGGTCATGTAAAAACAACAATTACTTTCCAAACAATAACAGACGAAGCATTGGACATGGTATAGTTCACGCGCAAGCCCGACATTCCAAGTTCAACTTCCACATCAAACTCATGTTCACAGATATCTGCACATTCATACATGATGTCCACAACGATGATTCACTTCAAAGCCAAAAAAATGTGAGGAGAGTTATAAATAAAGAAAAACCTCTACTAGTTCCTGGTACCAGTGCGAGCACAACAAGTCAAGACCATGCGTAAACTAATTATATTTTAGTCATTTTTTGTGTTCTAAAATTCTTGCCGGCTCACGGAAGGACGTGTTGCCGGCACACGCACGGATTCAATGAAGGCAGACGGGGCAGTCTTAAGCTGGTTGCACGTGGCGAGGAGGCGTGCTCAGCCGGGCCTACAGCGAGTGCGGCCCTCTTGGCCGGTGCGCCGGTTCAATGCCTATGCTATGAGAGGTCGCGTCCGTGTCAGAGCAATCACTCCCTCCAGTCCTTTTTTGTTTGGGTATAACAAAATCTCGTTTTCCATTCACATTTTACAAGTAAAATTCGTGGACAAACTTTGACCCAAAGTACGATGGGGACTAGTAAACCAGAATGGAGGTAGTAGTTTTTTTAATCAAAGAAGGGTTTCCCCTTCCGATTACTGAAAACCAGCATCTAAATCTAAACCATAGTATTTGCCCTAGAACTACCAGGTTCAACATCTCATAACATAAACCCATACAACCATACGCCAAGGAGGTACGTAGTACTATGAATTCCATTTTTGCTCCATACCAATTGTTCTAAAAACTACTTACTACTTATAACGTGCCATTGAAAATCGAAACTCTTAACCCCGCTCAAAAACGATATTTTAAACGTGGCTACTCAATCTGTGGCAACTGGCGAGCCACCGCGCTCCAAGTCGTTCACCTGTAGTCCCGACCATCAACTCCTACAAAGGTGCTCCACCACGTACCCGGTACCCGCGAATGTAGCAATCGTGCACCTAGGGTTTTAGGGTTTATTTGTTAACGCCGCCTTTACGTAACACTCATGTGTGCGAGACAGCGAGAGGCCGACTGCATGCGTGCGCCTCTTCTCTTCGTATATGTACTCCACCGTTTGTCTGGGGTCCAAAAAATTATAATAACTACTAGCAATGTGCCAATGTGTTGCCACATGATCAAAGTAGATTAATACATATTCACCGATTTGATAGAAAAAAGTCTAGTTTTGAAATACGTATATCACTAAAAATATGTTATGTTTCACTCAAAATATATTCCTTTGGCGGTTTTGATGAGATAAGGGAGGCATGTTGTTGGTTTCAAGATTCGAGAAGTGGTATATGTATAATTTCTACTCTTACTAGCAAGATGCCCGTGCGTTGCATGGAACATCAAGATCTTGTGGGAGAAAAGGATGAACGAGGGAAGGTCTTATCTGCAAATGTGGTGAAGAGTGTGGGTAAATTGCCATATTTTCCTTCCTATTCGTCAGATGTAAATCGGACGACCTACATTGTAGGAAGGCAGGCCCACCATCATCACCAACTCTATTTTTTATCCCTATTCTTATAAAAAGCATTGTCGGTGATGATCGTGTGCCTGCCATCCTACAATATAGGCCGTCCGATCTATGTCTGACGGATAGGAAGGAAACTATGGCAATTTTGCAAAAAGATACCCACACCCCTCTCCACATTTGCAAATAAGGTATTCCCTCGTTCATCCTTTTCCCCCACAAGATAAACTACTCATACAAATGCATCTTGATGTTCCGTGCAATGCATGGGCATCTTGCTAGTTGTTGCAAAAAGCCCATGTGTGTGTGAGAGAGAGGGAGAGTGGAGGAGGACGGAGTGCATGTGTGACAAAGACACAAGTAGTGTGTGTGCGATAGGTATCAGCTTAAAATGAGGCGATAGTGTGTGTGTGCATGATCGGGAGGGCGTGTCTCAAGAAGGGAAGAAAAAGCTACATAGATACAAGGAGCGGGAGAGAGACATGTATGCGATGGTGGAAGCATGAGTGTGCGGGTGTATAAACCTATCTAGAGGCTAGCTAGTCGATAAATGTTTGCGAGAGAAATACGAGTCGGGGTGCGAAAGTGAGAGTTTTGTGTGTGTGAGAGAGAGACGGTAGTCGGGAAGGGGAGTGGAAGCAGGAGTTGTGTGTGTGTGTCTGTGTGTGTGAGAGAGGAGACGGTAGTCGGGGTTGTCTGATCGGTGTCAGTCTGGGATGGAGATGGAAAGGAGACCGCAACAAATGTTGTGTCTACAGGAGAGAGAGAGAGAGTAATTTTAGTGGTATGATCATATGTAGACACATATAGGGTGTGTGAGAGAATCCCATAGAGAGAAAGACAAAGTGAAAGACGCGTGGAGACTGTGTGTGTGGCGGTGAAAAAGAAAGCTTAGGTACCGAGTGATACCAGAGAATAGTAGATACGTGAGAGATAATGAAAACTATGTAATGTATAATGATAGGGAGAGTGTGTCACTTCTAAAGGGAGACGTCGAGAGACCATGTTTGCGAGGATAGGAGAAACATGGAGTGAGCGTGCGGTTGAGCTGGAGAAAAGAGAGTGATGGCTACCTGAAGGAGCATGCATGCAAGAGAGATGGGCGTGAAAGGAGTGAACAAAAAATGGATTCAATATTTGAATTCGAGATGATGATACATGTAATCCATACTCGAACCAAAATTGATCTATCAAACATGCATACTCATATGAATTCACGCACATCTATGTTATTTAATATGTAGATATTACTGATCCATACATTTTAGTAGAACATAGGTTAAATTTTTTCGAATTCAACCTTAAGATTTCGAGATCGTTGTATTTGTAAATCATATTATACATATAAAGGAGCAGAATTCTTTGTTGTGCTTTTGAAAGTATATGTAAAAAATGATGTATATAGAATGTAATTCCAATTGAAAATGGATCCCGCCCGAAAAAAATAGTAGAATACAAACGGTATTCGAATTGAGTTGGTACGGTAACGTGCACTGTGCAAAATATGAACGAAGCGGGGAAAGTCGCAGTAACCGCCCGAAACCAAAATCTGCGAGATGGAAATCACTACTGCCTATCCCTGCCACGCAAAGCCTATCTGCTCGATTTCTATAGGTTTCGATAGGGGTAGGTTTGTAATTTCACCCAAACGTAACGTAACCGCCTCTCCCGGATTCATACACGGTGGGCGCCAAAACACAGTGTGCCCTCGGCCGAAATCGACTCCCTCCCCGATTCATATTCATACACGGTGGGCGCCGAAAACAAACTCTCGTCGGCAAATATTCGGTGTATGCGAGATTACCGTCCTATCCCCAACCGACTAATGTTGCTGTGATGTAGTAGAAATTTGAAACGGGGGCTAAGTTTGTAAATTTCCTCGCATTTGAGACAAGCGCGCCCTGAATACATGGTTCCCCCCTTCCTCTCTACCTCCCTTTTCCCCATTCGTACTCCGTGGGCGCCAAAACACCCTCTCCGCCCCACCCTCCTCCGTCCGCCGCCGTCTGCCACCCCATCCACTGCCGTCCTCCTCCACCATGCCGGAGAGTATATCCCGACGCCGCCGTCCATTACAAGAGATCGACCTCTCTCATCCACGCCTTCGGACCGGGATCCTTGCATCCCGTCCTCTCGCTTCATCCCCGCCGTCGTCCACCTTGCCGGCGCTGCTCCTACGACCATCTCGTCCACCGCGGCCCGCCACCACCGTCTACCCTCCTAGATCTACTTCCACGCTGCCGACAACCATCACTACCACAACACTGTCAAATTCTCAGCAGATGCGTACACGGCGCCGCACCAGAGGCGGTACTCTTTCGTATCTGCTCAACTTATTTATCGTAGCAAGAAAATAGATCACCACTGCTTTAGTCTGATTTCTTGTCTTGGTTGCGAAGTTGCCTTTGTCCGGTTTGCACCTTCAGATCCGCCATGGCATGCTCAACACTATACTCCCAATGCTTATGGTTTTCCCCTTTTATATTCCACACTAGTTAAATCACAGTAGACTAAATTTCAAAATCGGGTCAGTCGATTTTTCAGAGCTCGCCGGAGTTCGCCGGTGCGATCCAAGGGGTTCGGGTGGTTGTGGGGCCTCGCCGAATGAAGAAAACTCGACGCGGGTGGGGGGTGGGGTGGCGGAGGAACACAGGCGATGGGGGCTGGTGGTCCGGCCGGCGGCCTGTGCAGTGTTCTGTATGGCAAGAATCAGAGACGAGGAAGAAGAAGGGTTAGGAGACGTAGGATCTTCATCCAACCGCCTGAAATGGTCGAGACATAGCTGGGAGTTGCATTCTTAATGCGCTCTGGTTCATCATGTGTGGGCACTGCGCAACCAACATTTTATTATCCAAAATCTGCTTGCTCTTCTTTGCCATGTTCCTCTTTCGTTGTTCTTTAATATGTACTCTCTCCGTTCCTAAATACAAGTCTTTGTATAGATTCCACCATGGACTACATATGGAGCAAAATGAGTGAATCTACACTCTAAAATGTATCTGGATACATCTGTATGTGATCCATAGTGGAAATCTCTACCAAGACTTATATTTTGGAACGGAGGGAGTATGCTAGTAGTACATTATGTTCCTTGTATTGAAGATGAGCAGGGACATTTGCAGTGTGGAGGTCTATACGGTCGGTTGTGATGGACACTTTGAGCCTCTTTGATTCGTAGGATCTTGTAAACATAGGAATATGATTTGTAGTGGCCTGCCCACTTGTATCCTATAAGAATAGCAAGGAAATGCGCGGAGCTGTGTCGCCTTTGAGAGTTATACTGATATTAACAGTACCGCACCTTCACTTGAAGAGAGCTGG
Source organism: Triticum dicoccoides (assembly GCF_002162155.2). Taxonomy (NCBI): domain Eukaryota; kingdom Viridiplantae; phylum Streptophyta; class Magnoliopsida; order Poales; family Poaceae; genus Triticum; species Triticum dicoccoides. The sequence continues at coordinate 328,804,403 of NC_041381.1, forward strand.
TATCCGAAGCCTTTCTAGCCGTACCGGCAATACTAGCACATACATTCCAGCAAGTTCCACTTTGCTGATTTTACTCTGATGCTTATGGTTTTCCTGTTATATCTACACTATGATCTGTGTAGCTGCTTTGTGTCGCACTAGCAGCAGTCCACTCTTGAAGCTAAACACTGCAATGACTTACAAAATTGGCACCAAGGCATTGAGTGCCATTCTGGATGCAATGAAACTCATACGCTCCCCACCTGTTGACTCTTGTTCAGAATATGATCCTAATGACTATTCTAACCTCGAGGAGTCAAAGGCAGATGGCCTATCCTGTTCACCCATCAAGGTGCCTGTTCTAATTTGGCAATGTTTTATTGATTGCGGGTATCTTGCATATGTTGTCTTGCATTTCTTCTACTTTGTTGCACCGCCATCTGCTTAGTTTACTCATCATATATGTCGAGATGCCATGCCCATCCATTATCAATACATATTCCATCTGTCATCATACCATGTTTTTCCACTCAAATGCTGTTCGTGTGCATCATACATCAAAAAGGAAGAGGGTGATTGCCGAACCTGAAGGAGCACCAGCAAAGTCCTTGAAAAACATGGTGGTGCCGGAGAAATCAGACAACACCCCACTTATATTGATTGTACAACCAGTGACACAAAACGTAGGACCGACTCCAGCAGACTGTACCCATACTTCACTGGCCACACCACTAGCCCCACCACATAGGACCTGCACTCCAGCAAAAGGTATACCGATTTCATTTGCCATAGCACCAGCTGTACCATAGAAAAATCCCACTCCGGCAAAAAGTACAGCAAGTCCACCGGCCGAAGACCTATCCCAACTGTAGAGATGGCCAATTCCTGCAGATTGGAACCCCATTCCATTTATTCCCAGTTTAAAAGACAATGCTTTCAATGTTGTTAGGGACTACGTGCATATATTCCCATCATGGGAAGATTATTGTGAAGACAAACACCATTTTCACATCTTCCTGTCCAACTTACGTGTAAGTGCTATTATTCATGGTTATTGTTTTCCTGTTTTCTGCTGATTGAACACATCAATAATTTACATTACATTGTTGTAACTAGGCGAGGGTCAATCTGGATAGTCATGACGAGCAAAGCTTGCTTGTGCTTTTCAAGGAAGCATTGCAGCAGTATCGGTGTTACCTGAGGAAATCACACTTTGGTGGCAAATCTATAAACGAATTTCCGATGAAGTCTCATGTGCTAAATTTAGAAGACATTGAATGGAAAAACCTTGTTATGCACTGGTCTCGTTCCCAGGATGAGGTTCTTTCTATGAAATCACATGACAATTTGAACTTCTACTTTTCCGCATGTGCCTTACGGATCTTGTTTGCAGGAAATCTGCTCGAAGAAGAATTCCGGTTTGAAAAGAACGACAGGATATCGCAAATATGCTGCCCGCTGCTTTGCTCTTGTTAGTACATGTTGTCCTGTATCACTGTACTTGCATACATACCTGGTTCATTATGTGACAGCAGTATGCATGATAGCTTGCTTATCAATTGTTCGCTCCAAATTATCTGATCTGTATGAATGGTTATATTAGTGTAGAATATATCCAATGCCAATGTTTTTTAGCTCTGCATTGTTCTTGTAAGTACATGCTGTCCTTTATCAGTGTACTTATAATGGCAGGTAGTTGTTCATGTACCATCACTCTGCAGCTTATTTTCCTTTGCCCTCCATTTTCTACACATCAGATCTATATTTACTCTTACCATAAGGTTGGTACTGAAGAAGTTTAGTTATGCATTGCTCTTGGCTGTACCTTTTGCCCGTATCGCTGCACTTACATTTATAGCTACTTGGTTATGTAGCATCACTCTTCATCTTATCTTAAATATTCTCCATTTTTTCGTATATTATCATATCTATATTTACTCTTAACAAAATGTAGAATAAAGGCAATGCTTATGAAGAAGATTATGTGGTAAACTTCTTGAATTCCCCCCCCCCCATCAGCATGGACAAGGCCTTTATAGAGCCTGTCTTCACCAATAATGTAAGTTTGTCCATCTCAAGCCTTCAAACTTTGTTGTATATATTTGGTTAGGCATGACTGCAACAACTGTTTATTTTTGGTGTTTGCATCAAATTGCATGTTTAAAGTTTATTATGTAGTTCATAAACAAAAGTTTGTCCTTTCTCAATTTAAGTTTTCAGTTGTACAACCAAGTTCCTTATTCATACCATGTAAATTAAACTATACAAAGCAAGTGATCTTCTTTTGCACTGCATGTATGCTTCTGTTCTTCATCCGTAATCCAGTGGTGTGGTGAACCTACCCACTACAGCACAATGTCATATTCTGCAATGTCTTAACTATGAACAATGTCATATCATTCTACTACTCCCTCCGTCCAAAAATACTTGTCGTTGAAATGGATGTATCTAGATGTATTTTAGTTCTAGACACATCCATTTTGATGACAAGTAATTTCGGATGGAGGGAGTATTATTTAAACCGTATCTTTATTTGCCAATCTGAAATGGGATAAATTGACAACACACTAACCATTGATACTGATGAGTTCTTGATCTGTAATCAAGTGGTGTCGTGAAGCTGCCAACTCCTTCACAATGTCATTTCCTGCCATGTCTTGACCTGAACAATACCATATTGTGTTAATGCAATTTTAAACTATGTCACTTTATTCGTCAGTAAGAAATGTGATGAATTGTCAGCACTGATACTTTTATGTGCAAAACCCGTCATCTGTCTGCTTGTTTATCTTTCAGAGTGAGGAAGATTTAAGTGTTGAACAAGCGCAGTCTCATCATCTTGCTCAGCTGCTTGCGCTGCAGCTCCCCAGCAGGGCTAACCTTTCTTGAACTCTATTGAAGTGCTGTCCGTTTTGTATATTATTTTGTCGGCGTGTTTATTTGCACTGGTGGCGATCTTTGATGCCCAGTGTATGTAATCTGCTGTCTGCTTGTGCTTTATTATCATAGTGGCGAACTTTGATGCCCAGTGGGTGTAATATGCCGTAATTTCTTTATTGTATAGTCTAGGTTTTTTCTTATTCACGATGCTGCAGTTATTTTACTGTATATATATCCTGTCTTCGCAGTAAACCGGCCAAACCGTAAAATTACGCTACATAATCGGGCCGTCATGCAATCACGATGTAGGTTGGGCCTGAAACGTGCCGAACAGCTAACGGGCCGCCAGCAGCCCGAAATGAACCCCGACCCATGATTGTGCGAATCAAATCACGGGCTTTTAACAGGCCAAAATTGTCTCGGTCTTTGTTTGGCCCAATCAGATATCGGCTGCGAGCAGGCCGGATGCAAACCGGGCCGTAGTTAGGCCCAACTATATGACGGGCATTTAACATGCCGAAATTAATATAGGGCCAAAATGTTAAACGGGTCCTTAAGAGGCCAAAACTAATGTCAGGCCGAATTACTAAGTGGGCCTCTAGCAAGTGGGCCTAAAAGCATAGTGTCCAGTTGACGGGCCAAATCTGATATGGGCCATAATTGAGCCCATAGCCTCTTAAAGGGTCGTACCTGATCTGGGTCGTAATTTGGCCCAGAACATGGTAGGCTTTTAACGGGCCGGATCTCATATGGGCCACTATTAGGCCCGGAAGCGACAGGCCATTAATGGACACGATCAAATATGGGCCGACATTTGGCCCAAAACATGGTAGCCAGTTAATGGGCCGGCCTACTAGGGTCCTCAAATTCTTATGGGCCTACAGCTGGGCCGGCCCATTAATGTCGGCGAAATCTCGTGGGCCTTTAGCCGGGCCGGCCCATTATGATTCGCAAGAATCTTGTGGGCCTTTACCTGGGCCGGCCCATTATGGCACACAAAAATCTTGTGGGCCTTTACCTGGGCCGGCCCATTATGGCCTGCAAAATCTTGGGGGCCATTAGCTGGGCCAGCCCATTATGGTCCGCAAAATCTCGTGGGCCTTTAGCTGGGCCGACCCATTATGGTCCGCAAAATCTTGTGGGCCTTTAGTTGGGCCGGCCCATTTAAACTTGATGGGCCGGTCCATGTGTCAACATATCATAGGCGCGTCTCGCCCATTGGATGAGTGTCACCTGTGCCAGCGCGGACCTGACACGTGTCTCCTCCAGCCAATGATGATTTTACACGTGGAAAATCCCCATTGGTCGGGGCTGTTAATGGGTTATCGGATCCAAAACCCGCCCCGATAGCTTAACGGCGTTCCGTTATGGTGGATGCCACGTGCCGGTCACCCTTGACGAAAGCACTTCTGTGACGCGCGATTTATCGTCATGGAAGTGGACACTTCCGTGACGATAATTTTGGTAATGTCATGGAACACTTCTACGACAACACAGGTATGACTATCTTGATTTTGTCATAAATTTGTCATGGATGTACATGCATGACAAAAAACGCGACCTACTGTGACAAACACGTATCATCACGGAAGTGTATTTTTTTGTAGTGCATACACCCACCATATACCTTCCTCAAAACAGCCACCATACCTACCTATTATGGCATTTCCATAGCCATTCTGAGATACATTGCCATGCAACTTTCCACTGTTCCATTCATATGACACGCATTACTTTTGTCATATTGCTTTTTGCATGATCATGTGGTTGACACTATTTGTGGCAAGGCCACCTTCATAATTTTCATACATGTCGCTCTTGATTCATTGCATATCCCGGTACACCGCCGGAGGCATTCATACAGAGTCATATCTTGTTCTAGCTTTGAGTTGTAATTCTTGAGTTGTAAATCCATAAAAGTGTGATGATCTTCATTGTTAGAGCATTGTCCTAGTGATGAAAGGATGATGAAGACTATGATTCCCCACAAGTCGGAATGAGACTTCAGACTTTACAAAAGGAAAAAAATTAAAAAAGAAGAAGAGAAAGGCCAAAAAGAAAAAAAAGGAAAGGCCAAAGAAAAAAAAGAGAAAAAGAAAGAAAAAAATAAAAAGAAAAAAATAAAATGAGAGAAAAAGAGAGAAGTACAATGCTACTATCTCTTTTTCCACACTTGTGCTTCAAAGTAGCACCATGATCTTCATGATAGAGAGTCTCCTATGTTGTCATTTTCATATACTAGTGGGAATTTTTCATTACAGAACTTGGCTTGTATATTCCAATGATGGGCTTCCTCAAAATGCCCTAGGTCTTCGTGAGCAAGCAAGTTGGATGCACACCCACTTAGTTTCTTTTGTTGAGCTTTCATACATTTATAGCTCTAGTGCATCCGTTGCATGGCAATCCCTACTCACTCACATTGATATCTATTAATGGGCATCTCCATAGCCTGTTGATACGCCTAGTTGATGTGAGACTATCTTCTCCTTTTTTGTCTTCTCCACAACCACCATTCTATTCCACATATAGTGTTATGTCCATGGCTCACGCTCATGTATTGCGTGAAAGTTGAAAAAGTTTGAGATTATTAAAGTATGAAACAATTGCTTGGCTTGTCATCGGGGTTGTGCATGATAAAATACTTTGTGTGATGAAGATAGAGCAACAGCCAGACTATATGATTTTGTAGGATAACTTTCTTTGGCCATGTTATTTTGAGAAGACATGATTACTTTGATTAGTATGCTTGAAGTATCACTATTTCTTATGTCAATATGAACTTTTATTTTGAATCATTTGGATCTGAACATTCATGCCACAATAAAGAAAATTACATCGAGAATTATGCTAGGTAGCATTCCACATCAAAAATTCTGTTTTTATCATTTACCTACTTGAGGACGAGCAGGAATTAAGCTTGGGGATGCTTGATACGTCTCCAATGTATCTATAATTTTTGATTGTTCCATGCCATTATATTATCCCTTTTGGATGTTTATGGGCTTTATTTTACACATTTATATTATTTTTAGGACTAACCTACTAGCCGGAGGCCCAGTCCGTATTGCTGTTTTTTTTTGCCTATTTCAGTATTTTGAAGAAAAGGAATATCAAATGGAGTCCAAACGGAATGAAACCTTCGAGAGCGTGATTTTTGGAACGAACGTGATCCAGAGGACTTGGAGTGCAAGTCAAGAAGCAGCCGAGGCGGCCACGAGAGGGTAGGGTGTGCCCCCCTATAGGGCGCGCCCCCTGTCTCGTGGGCCCCTCAGGCGGCCACTGACGTATTTCTTCCTCCCATATAAGCCTACGTACCCCGAAAACATCCAGGGAGCCAACGAAACACAATTTCCACCGCCGTAACCTTCTGTATCCACGAGATCCCATCTTGGAGCCTTTGCCGGCGCTCTGCCGGAGGGGGAATCGACCATGGAGGGCTTCTACATCAACACCATAGCCTCTCCGATGAGTTGTGAGTAGTTTACCACAGACCTTCGGGTCCATAGTTATTAGCTAGATGGCTTCTTCTCTCTTTTTGAATCTCAACACAATGTTCTCCCCCTCTCTTGTGGAGATCTATTCGATGTAAACTCTTTTTGCGATGTGTTTGTCGAGATCCGATGAATTGTGAGTTTATGATCAAGTTTATCTATGAGAAATATTTGAATCTCCTCTGAATTCTTTTATGTATGATTGAGTTATCTTTGCAAGTCTCTTCGAATTATCAGCTTGGCTTGGCCTACTAGATTGATCTTTCTTGCCATGGGAGAAGTGCTTAGCTTTGGGTTCAATCTTGCGGTGTCCTTACCCAGTGACAGAAAGGGTTGCAAGGCACGTATTGCATTGTTGCCATCGAGGATAAAAAGATGGGGTTTATATCATATTGCATGAATTTATCCCTCTACATCATGTCATCTTGCTTAAGGCGTTACTCTGTTCTTATGAACTTAATACTCTAGATGCAGGCAGGAGTCGGTCGATCTGTGGAGTAATAGTAGTAGATGCAGGCAGGAGTCGGTCTACTTGTTGCGGACGTGATGCCTATATACATGATCATGCTTAGATAATCTCATAATTATTCGCTTTTCTATCAACTGCTCGACAGTAATTTGTTCACTCACTGTAATACTTATGCTATCTTGAGAGAAGCCTCTAGTGAAACCTATGGCCCCTGGGTCTATCTTTTATCATATTTACTTCCAATCTACTTTTATTTGCATCTTTACTTTTTGCATCTATATTATAAAATACCAAAAATATATTTATCTTATCATACTATCTCTATTAGATCTCACTTTCGCAAGTGGCCGTGAAGGGATTGACAACCCCTTTATTGCGTTGGTTGCGAGTTCTTTGTTTGTTTGTGTAGGTGCATGGGACTTTTGAGGAGCCTCCTACTGGATTGATACCTTGGTTCTCAAAAACTGAGGGAAATACTTACGCTACTATTACTGCATCACCCTTTCCTCTTCAAGGAAAACCAACGCAAGCTCAAGACGTAGCAGCAATCCACCACCACCACCACACTGGAGTAGGGTATTACACCACAACGGTGGCCCGAACCAGTATAAACCTTGTGTCTCTTGTGTTGTGAGTTCATCGAGCTAATCTTAGAGATCGCAGCGAGGATGAGGGCGAGATTTGGTAGGGAAATCTTCATGCGCACCCCAGTGTTCAAACCTCAAGGGTTTTGCCGGAACCCTAAACCATGGGTTGTATGAGATCTTCCTCTTGACGCAAGACCAGGGAAACATACCTAACCCCAAAAAGAACTCTCACATAGACCATGGGTTAGTACACAAAGCGTAATGGACAATGCTTACCATACCATGGGATCACTTGGTCCCTCTCGGTACAACTAGTGCTCTTTGTGTGTTGATCAACTTGAATCACTCTATGTACTTAGTAATTATCAACCTTGAATCTTTCCAACTCTCTTCATTAGGATGATGTCTTGAAGCTAAACTTGAATGTTCACACAATCTTCTTCTTCAAGACATGCTTGCAATAAGCTCAACTCTCACATGACCAATCTTTGGATAATTCCTTGAAAAGCACTTTGACCGTCTCATAAACTCTTTGAAACCAACACATGTACTCTAAGAAAAGCCTATGGACAAAACCTTCAAATATAACTCAAGGCAACCATTAGTCCATAGAGATTGTCATCAATTACCAAAACCAAACATGGGGGCACCGCATGTTCTTTCAATCTTCCCCATTTTGGTAATTGATGACAATCACTTTAAAGAGAGTTTATACAAGGAATTATGCATCACCATGCAATGCAACAACCAATAATGCATGCATATGAGATGCAAATGGTTAGGAACACAACCAAAGCAAGAAAATATGACTCTCTAAACTTCTCCAAAAAATTCTTTGAAATTTCTCCCCCATTGGCATCAATTGCCAAAATGGGAGAAAAGCTTAGAAGGCCAATATAGATTGTGGTCCTCCACAAATTGTGTATTTCTCAACAAGAAAGTGGAATGCAATACACATATCCAAAGGTAAATACTTGGAGGAAGACAAACTATATTGAGGCACAAAGATTGCTAAAGAAGGATATGCCACAAAGACATAACAAAGAGAGACACAAGCAATCAAAAGATACCAATTGAAGCAAGCAATCAAAGGATATCAATTGAACCAACTAGACCAAAGATCCTATGAGCCACATGAATAAAGGATATTATGATATGTGCAAAGGAGTGTTCTAAAGAAACTAGAGAATCTCCCCATGATTTGTGCACACATAAGAATTTTTGTATTTGGATACAACGAGCACAAAATAGGATCGTCACTCCCCCAAGATCAATAGAACCTCACGACAAGTGCAAGAGAGCAACAGAGTGTTCTAAAGACACTAGTGAAGCTCCCCATGATTTGTGCACTCCTTAGAATATTTGCATTAGGATACCAAGTGCACAAAATAAGATCATCACTCCCTGAAAATCAATAGAAACTCACAACAAGTGAAAGTTGGCTAAGAAAGAGACAAGGCATAGCTCTTGCAAAAAGCACATGGTTGAGCAACATGTAAAAGAGGCAACTTAAGAATAGGCTCAAACAAAATGATGTGTGTAGGTCATGGCAAAGCACTTGAGAAGACTAATATAAGGATGAGCATTAAGCATCAACATAGTCTTGGATAGATGAGATACAAGGTGCATGACACGTCCTCCCCCCCACACAACAGGCAAATGGGTTCACAAGCTTACTAGAATGCAAATTAAGAACCAATGCTTGTGAAAACCCATGGTGAAGATAGAAAATGAAGGCATCATCAAGACGAGGGATACAAATTAAGATGGCAAAGGCCTTGTCAAGACAAGCATGAGGAAAATAATCTTCACCACACAAGAGTGCATCAAGGTGCAACAATATAAGACCCCCACTCAAGATAGATCCTTCCACGAAACCACCAAGGAAAAAGGTGGATGTGAAAGAAAAGGGATAACAACTAGAGATGTAACTTCTCTCAAGTGTATAAGATTCTAGGTAGATGAATGAATCAATCCACAAAGAAGAATGCACACATGAAATAGTTACACAAGGGAAAGAACAAGATAACCACAAGGAAGTCATAAATATACCAATAAGATATTTGCTTGAAAGCATAGCACATGGCTAGATATGGTCTTATTGTATATAAATGAACTCCACCACACATCCATCAAAGACATCACAACTAGCAACAAGAGATCATCGTTGGGATGCTTTGATAAAGAAAACAAGTATCACAGGATGAAATGAATATCATGCCAAGATGCAACCTACACTAGGTTGAATGCAAGAGAGGAATGCATGAATAGATACTTGTTACCGAGATAATATTGGAAGGACGTAGAAGATACCAATTGAAGGTATTAGATAGTAGTTCATTGAACATCCTAGCTTGACTCCAATAAGCACATGGTGAAACCACCTTCCTTGTGAGTGAGCCGAGCATACAATGCATCTCCAATTGTTCCTAGAACAACACACAAACAACATGGTACCCAAACTCATTGGGACCAAAGAGTTAGAAACACCAATACATAGGACAAACTTCACATAAATATGTGCACATAGATATGAAAATAAATATCATGCACATCTCATCCAATCTGAGACTTGATGGAATTTCCCCTATATTGGGTCAAAGAAAGAAAGCATGCCAAAGAAAATAAAAGAAGTAAATATGCATGCTAAAGACTTTCAAGAACAAACACTAAATGAAAAAGGAATTCAAGTGAAAAGAATACCAAACGGAAAAATCACCACTTGGAAGATATCAATTAAAAGATACATCAAGGAATGAGATATCCATTGATACACGCAAAAAGAAGGATATCGAACTCCCTAAAGAGAGGATGGTTCCAAGCAAACCATGCCCTCTACAAAGTTTCATGATGGCACAAAGTACCAAAAGGAAACGGCTTGCCTTCCACCAAAACACACTTGATAAGGATCACAAGATGAGTGTTCTAAAGAAAATAGGATGGCTCCCCCAAGAGTTGTGCATTATAGAGAATTTGCATTTTAATACAAAATGCACAAGATGGGATCACCACTTTCACTATATCTATAAAAACACTAGACAAGATCAAGAAATTAACAAGATCCACAAGTGGTATGGAAGACAAGGGAGTTGACACAATCCTTGGCAAGAGATAAGTCAAATAAAAGCAAAAGCCAATGTAAAGATGATCAATAATTTCTACCACACATAAGTGAGTACCAATTATCAAAAGACAAGAAGTATTTGGAAACAATTCCCGGTGGTAGATAGCAAGGTTATCCAACATCATCTTCAAACTAAACACAAGCAAATTGTAACTTGTAGAGCTAACATGCCACCTAGGAACAAGATAATTTACAATATCAATTCTAGGTGACAATATCTCAAATGTACACATTTTCTAGGCTTGTAATATGCACATAGCACATTACTCCCCCATAATGTGATACCAAGGAAAACTTAACAAGAGGCAATAATAGGATACAACAAGAGATAATTAATGGACCTTTTTGAATTTGAATTTCTCATGAGAGATATACCACCTAGTGACTAGATAGTCTTGTAATATCAATACTAGATGGCATTCCTCATGTACACACATTTATAGGATTGTGAGGTGCAAGCACATCACTCCCCCAAAATGGGATGTTCCATTAATCTCTCACACGAGCCAACTAGGATACAAACAAGAAGCATAAAGGCTCAACGCACAACACATACATACATGATGTGCAAACCAACACACACATACTTGATTGCTCAAGATACGCAAGTTGGAAGCACAACAAATACAAACACATGCAAGGTACAAAACCAAAACATGCAAAGGGGTAAGTAACTTTCAATGTAGACACTTTAAGTACAAGTAACCGCAAGGAGGCACATTGGATACAAGATAGAAACTTGAGAACCCAATTGACTTGGCTTGAGACAAGAAGAATGATGAAGTCCCCTTAATTCTTCATAATGTAACCAAGTCTCCAATGGCCTCCATCGACACCTATTGATCAAGTTTGAGCTTGTTGGTCCCCAACCAAGTTGGGTCCTAAGAGGTTAGGCACAATAGGCTTGGTTACCCAAATGGTTCTTTTATTGACACCACTTTGAGTACCAACAAGCTTGGCAAACACATTGCCAACCTTATCCTTCCCAAGAGAATAAATATCATCAATAATAATTGGGTTGGATAAGTAACCACTAGTGCATGAAGAAGCGACCTGACCTTTCTCACGACATAGGTAGCAACGTCTACTCTTTACTTTCTTCTCACTTGATTTCTCAACTTGAGAAGCATTAGCTTGAGTTTTCTTGGGAAGAGGCCTTTCTTCAACTTGAGGTTGAGCATGATATTGAACTTGTGGCTGCTTCCCTTGTTGATTGTCACTAATAGGCTTCTTCTTCAATAGGCAAGATCTAACATTATGCCCTTCAATTTTGCACTTGAGGCAAACAATCTTGGCCAAATTCTTGACTTGTTTTTGGCCCTTCTTCTTGTTAATCTTGGACCTTTTATTATTATTGGAGTTGAATCCAAGTCCACCTTTGTCATTGGGGGATTTTTGCTCACTCAAGATATTGTTGAGTGTGGATTTCCTCATGACTCTTTTCCAAGTCTCTCTTCAAAGAAGTGACTTGGGCCTTGAGCTCTTTGATTTCCTCTACATGGTTATTATCAACACAAGTACTAGAGGAAGTATAAGCTTCATCGTTAGGGCAACAAGGCAAGGAAAGCAATTCATCACAAGATGTACCAACATTGTGAGTAGATGAATTACAAGGACTAGCACATGGCAATATAGCATTTTGACTAGAAGTAGTGCTAGTATCCACATGAGGCTCACTAGATGTTACCTTAGCAATCATGGCATCATGAGCTATCTTTAGCACATTATGGGATACTAGAAGATCATCATGAGAGCTTGAGAGATTTTCACGACTTTCTTCCAATTTGCCATAATTGCTAGATAGCAACTCAAGTTGAGCCCGTATCTCAACATTCTCCTTCAAAATGGATGCTTCACAAGAAATAGAGTTAGTAGCACAAGCATCATCGATAATAGCAAGAGGAGAAGGCAAGTTGGCACGCTCTTTTGAATAAGAAGCTTCAAGTTGAGCATGAGACTCGATGAGTTTGATGAGCTCACCCTTGATGACCCTTAAGCCATTTTCGAGGTGCTCAAAATCCTCAGGGAGTCTAGCATGAGCGACTTCAAGCTTAGCATTTTTAGTTTTGAAATCATTGGCCACCTCAAGTGCTCTATCATGAGATTCCCTTACTCTAGATAATTCTATAGAAAAAGTCTCCTCAAGAGAATCCTTGGTGGTTTGTTCAAGTTGAAGAGCTTGAGAGAGCTCCACGATCTCATTAGCGTAATCACGCTCATGATCTTCCATTTGATCAATGGTGACCTCATGCTCCTCAAGATTAGATTCCAACTCCTCAATGTATTTCTTGCCCTCAACGGCAATAGACATGATTTCCATGAAGTTGGAACGAGCAATCTTATTTTTATGAAGAGCTTTAAAAATCATTTCCCCCTTAATCTTTAAGGAAGCAACATTATCATTCTCTTCATCATTATCATCATCATCAATAGTATTAACATCATCATCAAGAGATGTATTGGGGTTCAAAGTAGGAGATACCTTTGAAGCCTTAGACATAAGGCAAAAAGCAATAGATGATGATGCAAGATCCCTTGAAGCACCGTTCAAGACCACATCTTGTTCCATGGAGTTTTGGTTTTCCTCTACATTGTTAGCACAACAACTCAACGAAATACATGCATTTTTATCATGGCAACAAGTTATAGCAAGCATATCATCATGAGATTTAGTCAAGCAATTCCTACATGATATGCACAGACTATCAACATGGGCATGTGAGACATGTAAGGTGCTCAAAATGTTAAAGTCCAAAGATGGAGCATTGCAATAAGATCGTGATGAAGGATCATCAATAATAAGCACACTATCATCATTGCAATGACCAACACCTCACCATAACATTACCTTGTGGCAATCCACATGTAGGTGAAGTAGAAGAAGTTGAGAAGGCAACACGCCCGAAGGAGGAGGGAGAACAATCATCCTCGCAAATCCTAGACACACCATATTTATCTTGAAGCTTTGTCCACAACTCATGAACATCCCCGAACGACATGTGTTGAAATATAACTACATTGCTCAAAGCATCGAGAAGCACATTAGAAGCTTGAGAATTGAGATAAGAGTTTTTATCATCCTCTAAAGATAATCTTTGGGGATCCTTTGGAGGAGAAAAACCCATATCGATAATTCTCTCTAAATTTGGGTCAATGACCCTAAAGGGATTAAGCATGTGAATAACCCAAACCTCAAAATTTGTGCCATCGAAACTAAGAGTGTCAGAGAATCCTAATCCCCTAGTCGACATCTTTACTCTCTAGGCGGTTAAGCCTAATAACGCAAGACGAGGCTTTTGTTGGAAAACGAGGTAATTTCAAAAAATTTCCTACGCACATGCAAGATCATGGTGATGCATAGCAACGAGAGGGGAGAGTTTTGTCCACGTACCCTCGTAGACCGAAAGCGGAAGTGTTAGCACAACGCGGTTGATGTAGTCGTACATCTTCACGGCCCGATCGATCAAGCACCGAAAGCACGGCACCTCCGAGTTCTTGCACACGTTCAGCTCGATGACGTACCTCGAACTCCGATCTAGCCGAGTGTCGAGGGAGAGTTCCGTCAGCACGACGGAGTGGTGACGATGATGATGTTCTACCAACGCAGGGCTTTGCCTAAGCACCGCTACGATATTATCGAGGAGGACTATGGTGGAGGGGGGCACCGCACACGGCTAGGAGATCAATGATCAATTGTTGTGTCTATGGGGTGCCCCCCTCCTGTGTATATAAAGGGGGGAGGAGGAGAGGGCCGGCGAAGGGGAGAGGCGCGCCCAAGGGGGGCAATCCTACTCCAAGTAGGTTTGTCCCCCCCTTTCCTATTCCAAGTAGGAGAAGGGGGAAGGAGGAGGTGGAGAGAAGGAAGGAGAAGGGGGGCTGCCACCCCCTTCCCTTTCCCAATTCGGATTGGGGCAAGGGGGCCATGCGCCACCTCTTGGCCTCCCTCTCTCCTTTTAACTAAGGCCCATACGGCCCAATAGCTTCCCGGGGGGGGGGGGGGTTCCGGTAACCCCCGGTACTCTGATATATATCCGATAACCCCCGGAACTATTCCGGTGTACGAATATAGTCGTCCAATATATCAATCTTAATGTCTCGACCATTTCAAGACTCCTCGTCATGTCCGTGATCACATCCGGGACTCCAAACAACCTTCGGTACATCAAAAGACATAAACTCATAATATAACTGTCATCTAACTTTAAGCGTGCAGACCCTACGGGTTCGAGAACTATGTAGACATGACCGAGACACGTCTCCAATCAATAACCAATAGCGGAACCTGTATGCTCATATTGGCTCCTACATATTCTACGAAGTCTTTATCGGTCAAACCGCATAACAGCATACGTTGTTCCCTTTGTCATCGGTATGTTACTTGCCCAAGATTCGATCTTCGGTATCTCAATACCTAGTTCAATCTTGTTACCGGCAAGTCTCTTTACTCGTTACGTAATGCGTCATCCCGTAACTAACTCATTGGCTACATTGCTTGCAAGGCTTATAGTGATGTGCATTACCGAGAGGGCCCAGAGATACCTCTCCGACAATCAGAGTAACAAATCCTAATCTCGAAATATGTCAACTCAACAAGTACCTTTGGAGACACCTGTAGAGCACATTTGTAATCACTCGGTTACGTTGTGACGTTGTTGACGCTCAAAAGTGGCACAATGGTAAAAGTTTCTTTAAGCTATGTCAAGATTAATTCAAACTTATGATTGGAGGTCACCATGGGATGGATCTTTTTGAGAAGATCAAGATGGATATGAAAATGGTCTAAAACGGAGCTCGGATGCAAAAGTTATGACAAGTTCAGATATGCTCATGATGACACTAGATTAAAGAATGGCTGGAAACCCAATTAAGATGTCCTCATATGGAAAAATGATCAACATGAGTTGTCTCCGTCTCGTCGAAACGGTCGATTTTGATACAAAAATCGTCTTAATCCAAGGTCGCATGCCAAAGTTACAGCTAGTACAAGATGATGCTACACTTGATGGCCGGACACTCCGGGAAAAACCATCCGGGTTTTGATTTTCTCTGTGGATGGCCGGACACTCCGGGTATTTTCGTCCGGGTTTTGAATTTCGCTGCTGCAGACTTCGGAAAACAGCCGAAACCCCCCTCAAGATGGCCTCAGATCAAAAAGACGTTCAACATAAAAGTTGTTCGTCTCATCGAAACGGTCAAGATTGCTTTTGGGCTCATTTTCATCCGAGATAGTTTACTCCCCCAAACATGGTCCACAAGGTGCAGCCATATTTTACCGAACAATTTTGGAAAGTTCGGACTAAACAAATCCGAATTAGACTAGGGTTTTGGACGTGAATTGAGTCTTTTCCTTGCACGGGAAGTCCAGCCGCCTCTTATGTACTTAAGGGGTGACGGCCGATTGAAAAACAACACACAATTGCAAACGCATCTACAACTTTTTCATCTACGTTTTGTTCCTCCCTCGTTCTTGCTCCCTCGTTCTTCGTCGTTCTTCGTGTTGAAGAGCTGCGAATACCGAGGCTCTAGGGGCGGCTTGACCGACCTAGGGCAGCCCATAGCTGCCGCACTCCCCGACGGGGTCACTCCTGGGAGTGTAGGGTTTCGGGTCTTCAAAAGCTCTCGCCGGTCGACTTGCGAATCGCGCTTGTGCACCACCCCCGGCGTCGAGGGTACACATGATGTGTTCGTGTGCGAACACACTTTTTGGCGACTCCGCTGGGGAAAAAGATCAATCATCATCATCATCCATCATGTCTGGCAACGACAAGATCCCCGAACCCTCGGAAATCGACGCCAATAACATAATCAAGCCCAATTTTGAGGAGTTATCAGAGGAACATCGCCAAGCTTATGAGGAGTACAAGAAGGCACATGAAGAGAAGGAGATGCAGGAGTTCCTTGCTAAGTTCAAAAAGGATCGTCAAGGAAATATCACTCCGGTTGGAGAAATCAAGTTTCCTCCTCTTCATGATGAACAGGTTAAACCCTCTGTAAGTAATACCTTCTCTCCTGAGGTATGGACTGAAATTGATAGTCGCATTACTGATAGCAATAATCTTTTATACCAAATTTTCTTGGAAAATAGTAATGCTAAAAATAGTGTGCCTCAATCATCTAGTGGTAATGTTGGTGTGCCTGTTACCGCAGAAATCCCTAGTCCAACTTTACCTATTTCATCGGCGCCCCCCGTGCCGATGGATTTTTATCCTAGCCCCACAAATCTAATTGTTGCTGCACCCATTAATCCTATCATGAGTATGCCAAGTTCGGTGGTGACGCCGAACCAAACCCTACCTACAAGAGCAAACACTATTAGATCACTGCCGAATTACAATTCGGCATGCATGCCACAATTCACACCTGCAACTACTAACCCTACTCCTCCTATGCTACCTCCACAAGCTTCATCGTCCATCATGGATGATGGTCTAGCTAATCTTAGAGGGGAGATGGCTAAGATGCTCCAAGAGAATTTTGGAGTTGAGTTGCCAAGGAACCGTATTTATCAAAAGCCATATCCAGAATACTTTGATGCAATTCAATGCCCTCCAGGATATAAAATTCCAGATTTTGTTAAGTTTAATGGAGAGGGCACAAAAACCACCTGGGAGCATGTTAGTCAGTACTTGGCACAATTAGGTGAGGCAAGTTCACGAGATGAGTGGAGAGTACGTTACTTTCCTTTATCTTCAACAAGTACTGCTTTCTCGTTGTTTTCTGTGTTACCACCTGGTTCTATTACTACATGGTTTCACTTGGAACAAAAGTTTCATGATCACTTCTACAGTGGTGACAATGAGCTTAAACTATCCCATCTTACATCGGTTAAGCAAAAGTATGATGAATTGGTCTCTGATTATGTCAAAAGATTTAGGGATACAAAAAACCGGTGCTATAGTTTGGTGATAACCGAGAGAGATTTGGCTGATCTTGTGCTTAGTGGTTTGAGAACTCACATTAGACAAAGGCTAGAAGGGTAGGAGTTTTTAAATATCAACCAAGTCTTGCAAAGGGCTTTGGCTCAAGAAAGCCGAAGCAAAGATCTTAAAGAGGTGCATAGATATAAAACTGATCGTCCTAAAATGAATATGGTTGAGTATGATAGTGACCACTCGGACGATGAGGGTGATATTTATGCTGCTGAATTTGTTTGGCCATCTAAGGCCAAACCATTTACTTGCAATGATTTAAAGCCGATTCATAAGAATCGTGATGAAGAGATGAAATTTACTTTCAACATTGCTAAGTGTGGTAGAATATTTGATGCTTTGTTGCAAGCCAAGATTATTAGAATATCTCATACTTTACCGCCGTTCGAAGAGCTGAAATGGCGTGCTTATTGCAAGTGTCATAATTCTTTTTCTCATGCTACTAATGATTGTAATGTTTTTCGACGACAGATACAATCGGCCATTAATGACGGACGATTGAATTTTTCTAAAATGCAAGTTGATAAGCAACCTTTCCCAATGAACACCATGGATTTGGAGTGGAAGAAGATGTTAATTCGGCCCAACATAGCCGAACCAGCTAATAAAAATAATATTGTCATTGGTGAGCCCAGGAAAAATGAGGAGAGCAGCAAGGTCTTGGGGAGACAAGTTGTGCTTGACAAGCAACCCGGTGGCAAGGAGGTAATCAAGATCACCATCAAGAATCCTACACTCGGGGGGCAATCACAAGTGCAAGAGAGCACTCATGTCAAATTTGTTAAGCCCAAGAGTCCAGAGGTTGGCAAGTGGAAGACGAATGAAGCTAAAGTGCAGCGCAAGAGAATCAAGCCAACTTTTGATATGCTGTTGTCCAAGTATGCCAATCAAGCGGTCGGTTCTAGCTCTAACCGGTCATCAAATTTGAAGCGCTCAGGATCACCTCCGAGGGAAGAATATCATCATCACGCAAGTCCATATGGGTCATGGGCACCAGGACCATGGATGGCGCCACCCCCCTATGCGCCATACTGCATGGGAGGCTTCAATGGAGGATGGGGGCAACCCCCAATGGCCCCTTATGCTTTTCATCCGGGTTGGGCAGAACCAAGGAGGCCCGTTCATGAGAGGCTTTCTTATCCCACACGAGGCCGTTTGAACAATGGTGTCAATCGGCCAATGCAAGATAATCAAAAAAGGGTCAACCGGCAAGTGTGGCGTGCCAAATCACCAAGTGCTGAAATTTCAGAGCCAAGCAAGCAAAAGGAGAAGAATGCTAGTGGTGAAACTATTGTGATAGGCACTAAATAATTAATAATCAAAGAGCCGATTATTGTTGATAATCCGGCTGATTCTAATAAATATGTGACTGCGGTCCAGCAAGGCCCCATGGCTAATGATCATGAAGCTAGCATAAGCAAGGCCAAGTCGAGGGATCCAAAATATACTCAGCCTAAGTGGTGTCCTTTCGGTCTGACCAAGGTGCAAAAAAGGAGATTGAAGCGCATGAGGAGTCATGAGAAGGAGGAACAAGAAGCAGAAAAGCTAAGGGATAAATTATTCAATGAAAGCCGTCCCATGGTACCCCCAAAACAAGTGTGGAGGCCAAAGCAAAAGGAAAACATTGCAGCTTCTGCATTGATCATAACAACACCTACACCACCAACGGAGGACGATGCGGCTACTATTACATCGTCCACTTTGCCTACTACTTCCTCTTCCCTTGAAGATATTTCGGAGTCAGTGGACATGCTTGCGGAAGGAGATGAAATGCTTGATTATGAGTCTACACCAGTTCATGAAGGTATGGATGTATTACTTACCCGCTGAATTTCGTGCTATAGATGAAGAAGGGGAAGTAGCTCAGCTAGATTTTGGTCCTAAAAATGCTATATTCGAGAAGCTAAAAGAACCGGTGACGCACTTGAAGCCATTGTTCCTTAAAGGTCATATTAATGGATCACCGGTTGCTAGAATGCTTGTCGATGGTGGTGCTGTGGTGAATCTTATGCCATATTCGGTCTTCAAAAAATTGGGGCTGCGTGATGAAGAGTTAATAAAGACCAACATGGTGCTTAATGGATTTGAAGGCAAAGAGAAAACTGAAGCCAAAGGTGTGATGTATGTGGAGCTTACGGTGGGAAGCAAAACTTTGGCTACCGCATTCTTTGTCACCGAGGTGCAAGGTAACTATAATGTGATATTAGGCCGTGATTGGGTTCATGCGAACCAATGCGTGCCATCTACTATGCACCAATTTTTGATTCAATGGGTTGGTGATGAAGTAGAAGTCATTCATGCGGATAATTCGGCTTGTGTTGCTTTGGCCGATGCATCGGTGGATTGGCAACATCCCAATGCTACTTGCTTGATGGGGCGCGACTTATCAGAATATGATTTTCTTAGCGCCACAAAAAGTGGTTTCGTGCCCGTTTCTTTAAAGCCGGTTGGCGATAATTGGCTCCAAGGTATGATGTATTTAAATGGATCCTAACTCAGAGTGGTTATAAAAGCGTCTTGTAGAATATCGGTCCAATGAGAATGATATGTATGAGTCCATAAAAGAGTTATATGATATGGATAAGTTAGGACAAGGTTTTACATCGGCCGATCCATTAGAAGAGATAGATATAGGAGATGGTTCAATTCCTAGGCCGACATTTGTAAACAAAAATTTAAGAGCCGATCATAAGGCTAAGTTGATCGAGCTATTGAAAGAATATGTTTGTTGCTTTGCATGGGAATATCATGAGATGCCGGGTTTAAGCCGAGAGATAGTGGAGCATCGGTTACCTATAAAGGCCGGTTTTAGACCATACATGCAATCGGCCAGAAAGTTTAATCCAAAAACGATGACCGGATCAAGGAAGAGATCGGTCGTTTGCTTAAAGCTAATTTTATTAGACCTTGTAGGTATGCCGAGTGGATTTCTAACATTGTACCAGTAGAGAAGAAAGGCTCTGGCAAGTTGAGGGTGTGAATTGATTTCAGATATTTGAATAGAGCTACACCTAAAGATGAATATCCCATGCCAATAGCCGATATGATTATTAATGATGCTTCTGGACATAAGGTCATTAGCTTTCTTGATTGTAATGCGGGGTATAACCAGATTTTTATGGCCGAAGAGGACATGTCCAAAACGGCTTTTCGATGTCCCGGTTTTCTTGGTTTATTTGAGTGGACAGTGATGACCTTTGGATTAAAAAATGTCGATGCCATGTATCAAAGGGCTATGAATTTAATTTTTCATGATTTACTTGGTGTTATACATGAGGTTTATATTGATGATATTGTTGTCAAATCGGATGCTTTTGAATCTCACTTAGCCGATTTGCGTTTGGCTTTTGAAAGAATGAATAAATATGGGCTGAAAATGAATCCTTTGAAGTGTGCCTTTGGTGTATCGTCTAGGAAGTTTCTGGGTTTCATTATTCATGAAGATGGCGTGGAAATTGATCCCAAAAAGATAGAAGCTATACAAAAAGTAGGGGCTCCAACATGCAAGAGAGATATGCAAAAATTCCTTGGCAAGGTCAATTATTTGAGGAGGTTCATAGCCAATCTATCAGGGAAGGTTGATGCATTTACTCCTATCCTTCAGTTAAAGAATGATGTTGATTGTACTTGGGGGGCAAAACAGCAAGAGGCATTTGATATGATTAAGAAATATTTGTGCACTCCTCCGGTTATGAAAGCGCCCAGGCACAAGGAGCCATTTAGACTTTACGTTGCAGCGGAGGAAGGTGTTATTGGTGCTGTTTTGACTCAAGAGACCGAAGGAAAGGAGCATGCTATTACTTATTTGAGCCGACGGTTTGGACGCCGAGACAAGGTATACATTTATTGAGAAACTATGCTTATGCTTATATTATGCTCGCACAAAATTGAGACATTATCTAGTGCCTAGTACTTGCATTATAGCTTGTCAAACTGATGTCATCAAATACATGTTGCATAGGCCAATTCTTAGTGGTAGAATTGGCAAGTGGGCTTATGCTTTAATTGAATATGATTTGGCTTATGAATCTCTGAAATCCATGAAAGGCCAAATTGTTGCTAATTTTATTGTTGAGCATCGGATTGATGACAAGCATGATATTGCTATAAACCTTGTCTCATTAGTACCATGGAGATTATATTTTGATGGTTCAGTGTGTAGCAATGGCCAAGGTGTTGGTATTGTTTATATATCTCCTCATGGTGCTGTTTTTGAAGCCTCATGCCGCTTAGAATACTTTTGCACAAATAATCAAGCCGAATATGAAGCATTGTTATTCGGCTTAGAGATGTTGCTTGCAATAGGTGCTACACATATCAAGGCTTTTGGTGATCCATTATTAGTAGTGCAACAAATATCCAAAGTCTTTCAATGTTTTGATGAATCACTTAATGTTTATCTTGATAAATGTCTAGATATAATTTCAGATTTGGATTATTTTAGCATTGCTCATATATCTAGACATGACAATTGGAGAGCAAATGAGTTGGCACAACAAGCATCCGGCTATCATGTTGATCGTGGCATGTTTCATATTTCTCAAAGGCCGATGTCTAGTCTTGCCAACATAGGGGAGGCCGAACCGGAGCCCACCGTTTTGGCCACTAATGAAAAATTTAATGCAGGAGAAAATCAAGACTGGAGGAAACCCATTATTGATTATTTGTGTGATCCTAGTAAAAGGGTGGACAGGACTGTTCGGCGTATGGCTTTGAAATACACAATGAGAGATGATGGTCTCTATCGCCGAACGGTTGATGATGTTCTTTTAAAGTGCTTGGACGAGGGCCAAGCGAGAGTTGCTATGGGAGAGGTCCATGAAGGTATTTGTGGAACTCATCAGCCGGCTCCCAAGATGAAATGTCTATTACGACGTGCTAGGTTTTATTGGCTGACGATGGTTAATGATTGCTTTTGGTATTATAAAGGATGTGAAGCTTGTTAAAAGTTTGGTGATATTTAGTTGGCTCCCGCTGCTATGTTATATCCTATTATCAAGCCGTGGCCTTTTAGAGGTTGGATGTCAGTGTCAAAACCGGCGGATCTCGGGTAGGGGGTCCCGATCTATGCGTCAAGGCTGATGGTAACAGGAAGTAAGGGACACAGATGTTTACCCAGGTTCGGGCCCTCTCAATGGAGGTAAAACCCTACTTCCTGCTTGATTAATATTGAAGATATGGGTAGTACAAGAGTAGATCTACCACGAGATCGTAGAGGCTAAACCCTAAGAGCTAGCCTATGATGGTATGATTGTAATTGTGATCGGCCTTCTAAGGACCAACCTCTCCGATTTATATAGACACCGAAGAGGGCTAGGGTTTACATGGAGTCGGTTACAAGGAAGGAAACACAATATTCGGATCGCCAAGCTTGCCTTCCACGCAAAGGAGAGTCCCATCCGGACACAGGCCGAAGTCTTGAGTCTTGTATCTTCACGCTTCAATAGTCCGGACGTTGTACACAGTCCGGCTGTCCGGATACCCCCTAATCCAGGACTCCCTCAGTAGCCCCTGAAACAGGCTTCAATGACGATGAGTCCGGCGCGCCGTATTGTCTTCGGCATTGCAGGGCGGGTTCCTTCTCCGAATACTCCAAAGTGGTTATTGAACACGTAGACCGTGTCCGGATTTGCAAGATGATCTTCACATAGCATAAACCCGATCCGCTGGCAATCTTCGGGCGTCGTGGCCTTGCATCGTGGCCTGGTCCAACACGAACCGACGTTTCTTACCCCACCTTGACTCGTGTTACGAGGCGGTTTTATTGGCACGTCCCATCGAGGCAGAGATCGTGTTCCTTTTATTACAGGATTTTCCATTAATATGGGCGTGCGTGACCCCACGACGGCCGTTGGTATAACTCCATGTGTTTTTAGATAAGCCTCAGACGGTCACACTGATGACTCTTGATATTCACCCTCTTTAAAAGGGGTCGAGGCCTATGCCTCTTTTCCACCTTCCTCGTGCCTTCTCGCACCTCGAGTTCTAACACCCGAAACCCAAGCTTCAACACCCCAGATCCTCCAATATGTCCGGATCCGTCCCTCAAGGCCGGTGGGTGGCCTCCTCCATTCAAAAGGAAGACATTGCGAAGCTTAGGGAGGTCGGATACCTGACCGCCGACATCCAACACAGGCTTCCTGCTCCAGGGCAGGTCATCCTCACACCGGAGCCTAATGAGTGCGTCGTTTTTCTCCCACACTTCCTCCGCGGCTTGGGCTTCACCCTCGACCCCTTTGTGAGGGGGCTCATGTTCTACTATGGGTTGGATTTTCATGATCTTGCTCCAGACGCTATCCTCCATATCTCGTCGTTCATTATCGTGTGCGAGGCTTTTCTCCACGTCACCCCACACTTTGGCTTATGGCTTAAGACCTTCAACGTGAAGCCGAAGATGATCGAGGGGCGACATTTGGAGTGCGGAGGTGCTGTAATAAGCAGGAACGCCGATGCCCCATGGCCAGAGGGTTCTTTCCCAGAAGTATCCGATGTGTGGCAACGGAGGTGGTTTTATGTCACGGCTCCCAGAGGCACAAAGTGGGCAGCCGCCCCAAGTTCCGCTCGGGCCCTCCGTCACAGTTGGCATCTTGGACAGACGTAGGACGGAATTGGGGGCCCGCTGGTGATGTACCAGTACTGCAGAATCGCATCCGGGAGCTTCTTGAGAGGGACATTAACCTCGTCAGCATAATGCAAGTGATGTTAATCCGACGGATGTTGCCGTGCCAACGCCGGCCTCTGTGGATGTGGGATTTCAATCCGGAGGGTCCGAGGACTGTCAAGCACTTCTTCGGCTTGGAGCTCGAAGAGATGTGCAAATTATTCTTCGGACAGAAAGTGGAGTGTCCGGACACCACCGAGGATGCGGACCTAAGCTGCAATCGGCTAGATACCCAAGTAAGTAGTCTTGATACCAGACACCTTGTTTTGAATTTGTCATAATTGTTTATTCTGACAATCATCCGTGGCCAGGAATGGCTCAGCAAGGCGAAGCACCGCGTCATGCCCACCAACGGGCCAGCCCTCCACTGAGCTGTAAGTCCATCTATAATTTGAAGGTACCGTGTCTCTCCTAGATCAATAACCAGGATTCGACTTTTCGCAGTCCGGCTAGCAGCTCTTCTCAACAGGGTTCATCTTCGGGGGATCTTCCTCCGGAGATGATGGAGAGCGAGACCCCACCCGCCTCTCCGACTTATGAAGCGGGCGACACCGAGGTGTCGTCACGGAGGAGTCCGGATCTGCCGAAGCTGGAAGCCAATACGTCAGCCGCCCTGAGTCCGAAGCGTTTGGCTCACACGAGGGGCGATGGGAAGGGTCCGGCAAAGTTCAATGTCCGGCCGTACGTACTGACGGGCTTACTGGAGCGAGTTGCGCTCTTGGAGGAGCACCGCTCATTAATGAGCGCGGTGCTCAAAAAGATTTCATCCGCTACAAGCGGTTCGAATGAAGCCTTCACAAGCCTGCTCAGAGGCTTTGAGGTATGTAATGAAGAATACACTATTTATTTGGCTGTGAGGCACGCGCTAGGTGTGCTCCATATAGATACTAGCCCCTGAGACTCTGGTTGCCTGCCCTAGGCGGCAAACGGGGGATCATAAACCAATGACTGTGCTGTAAATACGTGCAGGTATCTGTGAGTCCGGCCACCGGCCAGTCCGTTGAAGTTGCCAAACTAACGAGGCTAATTGGATCGATTGATGACGATATCACGCTGGTGAATGAGCAGCTGGACAAATCACAAGGTATGTGTCCTGCTTTCCTTTGTATAGGAAAATATGAAGGTGGCATGATATTAACGTGATATGTTTGGACTGCAGATGGTGCTGCTGCCGTGGAGGCCCTGAGGGCGGAGCTTGTTCAAGCCAAGGAACAAGCTTGGGTGAGCAATGCGGCTGCCCTAAAGGCAGCCGAGGAATTGAGAGCCGAACAGGCTGCTCATCGCCGAAGCGAGGAGAAGATAGTCAAAATGGCTGTGGAGTTAAAAAATGCCGCTGACCGATATGAGCTCCTTAAAAAGGAGCATAAGGATAGTTCGGCCGACCTGAACAAGGCACTTAATGCCACCAAGGAAATACGGACCGAGCTCAGGGGTGTGTGGGAGGAGCTTCAACAGGCCGGTAAAATCACGGCTGGGGGCTCCTATTTGCTGCGGACGAAGTTTTTCGATCCGAAGTACGTCCCGTGGATGGACGCTGGAGTCCTGCGGACGCATATGTGGATTTGGCGAAGAGTACGGCTGATGCTGCCAAGTTTTTCAAAGATCAGGGTGATAAGTAAGTGGAGAAGCTTTTCTGGTCGCAGTTCAATGCTCCCACTCGCCCGCTGCCGTTAAGTGACAAGATGGTTGCTGTAGCGGAGCTTCACAGGCTGCCCGGGCTTGCAATGCGGTCTGTAATAGACCATCTTTGGCCGAAGGGGCCTAAGCTGGAGAGTTACTTTGGTTTGGTGCAACAGTTCCTTGGGTCGTGCCTCGGATCGATGCCATGAGGAGGTCGCGGATGGCCCTTGCCCGCGTCAAAGCCTATTGGACGGATATGGAGGCCACCATTATAGCGGCCCAGGATCCGGTGGGGGGCCAACATTCGGCCGAGCACTACTTGGCGCAGGTCACCGAAGGTGCCCTCCTAATAGAGGTGCGGTGCTTGAAGAATGTCCTATTCGAGTGATGAATTGAATCATTGTAAAAACAATGTTATTTTGGTTGCAAGGCAATATTTATACTTTTTGCCTGAAAGTATTATTGTGTCCCCTGTGCGTCCGCTTTTTGTATATATACATGTAATCCGAAAGTTAGCAGTTGTTGGCTTCAGCCCCCACGCAGACAATGCAGGGGTGTTCGCGAAAATATGCTTAATCACACTTGATCCAACATCTTGGTCCATTAAGGAGGTGACCGCACGTCGAACTAGGCAATCGGACTATATAGCTGTAACACTTTTGCTTAACCTTGGGAGTCTAAAGTTGGGGCTACTATGTAGCCCCTGGTACCTTCGCGTGCATCCAGATAAGGGCGCGTATGTACATGGCCGAGAAATGGTCCTTCGTTAACACAGAGGAATCCTAAAGATTCTGGTGAGTCTTCGAGTGGTTGAACAGTCTCTCGCTGCATCATGACAGTCAGTTTCGGCTTTCTCTACTGAGGTGCTCATCCGGAATAACCAGGGCACAATCGCAGTAGTTCTCCTTTGGCCACCTTAGCCGGTAATAACGGAACGTAAGGTGGCAAACCCAACATTTGACCAAAGACATGATTCGGAGCTGATGCATATAAGGCCAAACTCATGACGTCGAACACTCCCGAAGGTATTCGGACTTTATAACAGATGATGGGCTCAAGAATGCCCATTCATTATAAACCCTGCGTTTCCAGGTACGTGCGTTAATCTGTCGCGGCGAAATGCCAAAAACGGCAGTATCCTTTGTGGGCATGGAACCCATGGGATGGTTAAACAACAAGAGGCAATAGAAAGGGTTTACACAAGGGCTTAATCTAAAAAGAAACCTGTTGAACGGGGCCCTGCTGCACGTCTGCACCTTTATCTCCGTTGTGCCGTATCCTGGAAGGGTATCGTACGAACGTTGTCTGTGGAAAAAGAAAACTCATAGGAGAGTACAACGTGAGTATGCGATGGATAGTAAAAAGTGTAAGATGTTGGCCTGCCGATAAGGTTGAGCCAAGTGTGGGACTGTATTTATAGCCCCTGGTGTCCGCTATGGGATTACATATACGGTGCCCTGGTTCAATTTTATCCGGGCTACCGGACTCGTCTAACCGTGTCCTGGGTATTAACGATCAGTCATGTTTTATGATATTGGAGGTCGCTCATAGTTCGGCCACTAGGGCCATCGTGTGTTCCTCTGCGCGTGAAGAGCGCTCTGTTATTCCGCTAATGGTCATGACGCCACGTGGACCGGGCATCTTGAGTGTAAGGTAGCCATAGTGCGGCAATGCGTTGAAGCGGGCGAAGGCCGTTCTTCCAAGCAATGCGTGATAGTCACTTTGGAAGGGTGCGATTATGAAGGATAGTTCTTCGCTTCTGGAGTTGCCTCGAGAGCCGAATGTTACTTCCAGTGTGACGGAGCCCCGGCTGTAGGCTTCAATGCCTGGTATCACCCCTTCAAAGGTGGTGTTGCTTTGACTGATCCTGGATGGGTCTATCCCCATCATGCATACAGTGTCCTCATATATTAGATTGAGACTGCTGCCGCCGTCCCTACGGGTTCGGGAACCATGCAGACATGACCGAGACGTTCTCCGGCCAATAACCAACAGCGGGATCTGGATACCCATGTTGGCTCCCACATGTTCCACGATGATCTCATCGGATGAACCACGGTGTCAAGGACTCAATCAATCCCGCATTCAATTCCCTTTGTCTAGCGGTATTGTACTTGCCCGAGATTCGATCGTCAGTATCCCGATACCTTGTTCAATCTCGTTACCGGCAAGTCTCTTTACTCGTTCCGTAACACATCATCCCGTGATCAACCCCTTGGTCACATTGTGCACATTATGATGATTGAGGGAGTCCTGGACTAGGGGGTGTCCGGACAGCCGGACTATCATCGTCCGCCGGACTCCAAGACTACGAAGATACAAGATTGAAGACTCCGTCCCGTGTCCGGATGGGACTTTCCTTGGCATGGAAGGCAAGCTTGGCAATATGGATATGTAGATCTCCTACCATTGTAACCGACTCTGTGTAACCCTAGCCTCCTTCGGTGTCTATATAAACCGGAGGGCTTTAGTCCGTAGGACACAACATACATTACAACAATCATACCATAGGCTAGCTTTAGGGTTTAGCCTCCTTGATCTCATGGTAGATCCACTCTTGTACTACCCATATCATCAATATTAATCAAGCAGGACGTAGGGTTTTACCTCCATTAAGAGGGCCCGAACCTGGGTAAAACATCGTGTCCCTTGTCTCCTGTTACCATCCGCCTAGACGCACAGTTCGGGACCCCCTACCCGAGATCCGCCGGTTTTGACACCGACATTGGTGCTTTCATTGAGAGTTCCTCTGTGTCATCACCGACAGGCTCGATGGCATCTTCAATCAACGACGCTTTCCGGGATGAGACTTTTCTCCCCAGACAGATCTTCGTATTCGGCGGCTTCGCACTGCGGGCTAATTCACTTGGCCATCTGGAGCAGATCGAAAGCTACGCCCCTAGCCATCAGGTCAGATTCGGAAGCCTAAACTTCATGGCCGACGTCCGCGGGGACTTGATCTTCGACGGGCCCGAGCCACAGCCAAGCATGCCGCACTGTTACGATGGGCATGATCTAGCTCTGCCGCCGAACAGCGCCTTGGTGGCCGCACAAGAACCCGCTCCGGTCCTTAGTCCGGAGCCGATCGCCCAGATCGAGGACCGGTGGATGGACACCGCCTCGGGGGCTGCAACTTCTATGGCGATGGAGCCGAAAACTAACCTTACCCCTCGCGAAGCTCGTGACTCCGAGGTGCCGGACTCCTTGCCGAACTTCGGACCTCCCACGCCCCTGCCAATCGAATCTGATTGGGCGCCGGTTATGGAATTCACCGCCGCGGACATCTTCCAACACTCGCCCTTTGGCGACATCCTAAATTCGCTAAAGCATCTCTCGCTATCCGGAGAGTCCTGGCCGGATTATGGCCAGGATGGTTGGGATACGGACGAGGAAGAAATTCAGAGCCCACCCACCACCCACTTTGTAGCCACTGTCGACGATCTAACCGACATGCTATACTACGACTCCGAAGACATCGACGCTATGGACGACGATGCCGGAGACGAACAGGAACCAGCGCCTACAGGGCACTGGAAGACCAACTCGTCATACGACATATACATGGTGGATACCCCAAAAGATGGGGACGGCGAAGAAGCAGCGGAGGCAGATTCTCTAAAGAAACAGCCCAAGCGCCAGCGTCAGCGGCGCCGCTCTAAATCCCACCACAACAAGAATGGAGATTCCGGCACAGGAGATAATAACACCCCAGAGAGTGCCGAAGATAATCCCCTCCAGCAAGACTCAGCGCAGGAGGATGCAGAAGCAAGCCCTCACGAGAGGGCGGCAGACGAAGAGGCCAAGGACTATAACTATATACCTCCCTCCGAAGACGAATTCATCGTGCCCGAGGATCCCGTCGAACAAGAGCGTTTCAAACGCAGGCTTATCGCCACGGCAAATAGCCTAAAGAAAAAGCAGCAGCAGCTTCAAGCTGATCAGGACCTGCTGGCCGATTGATGGACCGAGGTCCTCGCGGCCGAAGAGTATAAACTCGAACGCCCCTCCAAAAGCTACCCAAGACGCAAGTTGCTCCCCCGATTAGAGGAAGAAGCATACATACCTTCATCACCAGCGCACGATACGGCCGACCGACCACCTCGTGGTCGTGACAGAGAGGCATCCAGGCCCTCCACCAAGACCGTACCCCGGCATTGCTCCAAAAGTACGAAGCCAAGAGGGAACGCGCCGGACTTGCGAGATGTATTGGAGGACAAAGCAAGGCAATCCAGATCCATCTACGGATCACGTGGGCGCCCCACGATCCATGACGAATATCGTCGCGCCGGATACAATAACCCCGGCCGGGCCGAACACAGCAGACAATGCTCTCTCGAGCTACGTCGCGATATTGCCCAATATAGAGGCGCCGCACACCCGCTATGCTTCACTGACGAAGTAATGGATCATCAAATCCCTGAAGGGTTTAAACCCGTAAACATTGAATCCTACGATGGAACAACAGACCCCGCGGTTTGGATCGAAGATTATCTCCTTCACATCCATATGGCCCGCGGCGACGATCTCCATGCCATCAAGTATCTCCCACTCAAGCTTAAAGGACCAGCTCGGCATTGGCTTAACAGCTTGCCCACAGAGTCAATTGGGTGTTGGGAAGACCTGGAAGCCGCATTCCTCGACAACTTCCAGGCCACGTATGTGCGGCCACCATACGCCGATGACCTAAGCCACATAATTCAGCAGCCAGACGAATCGGCCAGACAATTCTGGACATGGTTCTTGACAAAGAAAAACCAAATCATCGACTGTCCGGATGCAGAGGCCCTCGCAGCCTTCAAACATAACATCCACGACGAGTGGCTAGCCCGGCACCTGGGACAGGAAAAGCCGAAATCAATGGCAGCCCTCACATCATTAATGACCCGCTTTTGCGCGGGAGAGGATAGTTGGCTAGCTCGCAGCAACAACCTCAGTAAAAATTCTGGCAGTCCGGATACTAAGGACCACAATGGCAGGTCGCGTCGAAGCAAAAATAAACGCCGCATTAACGGCGTCGACAAGGAGGATACGGCAGTCAACGCCGGATTCCGAGGCTCTAAACCCGGTCAGCGGAAGAAGCCATTCAAAAGAACCACTCCGGGTCCGTCCAATTTGGACCGAATACTCGACCGCTTATGCCAGATACATGGCACCCCTAAAAAGCCAGCTAATCACACCAACAGAGATTGCTAGGTGTTCAAGCAGGTAGGCAAGTTAATTGCCGAAAACAACGACAAGGGGCTAAACAGCGACGACGAGGAAGAGACCCGACCGCCGAACAATAGAGGACAGAAGGGTTTCCCCCTACAAGTGCGGACGGTGAACATGATCTACGCAACCCATATACCCAGGAGGGAGCGGAAGCGTGCACTACGGGACGTATACGCGATGGAGCCAGTCACCCCGAAGTTCAATCCATGGTCCTCTTGTCCGATCACTTTCGATCGAAGAGACCATCCGACCAACATCCGCCATGGCGGATTCGCCGCATTGGTTTTAGACCCAATCGTCGATGGATTTCACCTCACGAGAGTCCTGATGGACGGCGGCAGTAGCCTGAACCTGCTTTATCAGGATACAGTGCGCAAGATGGGCATAGACCCCTCAAGGATTAAACCTACAAAGACAACCTTTAAAGGCGTCATACCAGGTGTGGAGGCCAATTGTACAGGCTCAGTCACACTGGAAGTGGTCTTCGGATCCCCGGATAATTTCCGGAGCGAGGAATTAATCTTCGACATAGTCCCATTCCGCAGCGGCTATCACGCTCTGCTCGGACGAACCGCGTTTGCAAAATTCAACGCGGTGCCGCATTACGCATACCTCAAGCTCAAGATGCCAGGCCCTCGTGGAGTCATCACGGTCAACGGAAATACGAAACGCTCCCTCCGAACGGAGGAACATACAGCGGCTCTCGCGGTAGAAGCACAGAGCAGCCTCTTAAGGCAATTTTCGAGTCCGGCCGTTAAACGGCCGGATACAGCCGAACGCGCCCGAAGCAACACCAACCAAGACCACCTGGCACGATCCGAGCACGCGTAGCAATGCGGCCCTAACCCCCGCTCTCGCATGATTGCAAGAACAACCCTCCGCGTACATCATTACGCTTTGGAGATACCATGGGCGCAGGGGAAGGGGCACGACCACAATGGACCCAGAGTGCGGCTCGACCACACCAGGGGCTCACAAGTGTGCCACTCTTTCTTATTATTATTTTCCTTCTTTATGTACACAGGACTCCATTAGCCAGAGGCCCTATCCGGCGGTGAACCCGCCGAACTCATGATGCAACAGCCGGGAGTAAAAAATGCGGCGACGAACACTCAGGTGGTCTCAATTACGAGCATTAAATTTGATTATATACACCAAGTCCACAGCCCATCCCTGGAGGGGGACATGTTCAACTAGTCCAAAACCCTTGCTTACCGCACTATTTGTATCAGTCCGCACTCATAGCAGATTTCCTTTAATAAATGATGCAGCACCTTTTTGCTTGTTATTACATATATATGTTCATTACATGACATCTTGCACCCGTATATTTTGATACGGCCTAATACACCAGGGGCTCATGTTCCCCACATTATGGTGTGATAAGTCCGAACACTTTCACAAGTACGGCACCCCGAACTTATAGCATTATATGAATCGGCTCCGAATCATGTCTTGGGTCAATAGTTGGGTTTGCCCGGCTCCCACGTTTTGGTGCCTTATGTTCCGTTCCGTCGGCTAAGGTGGCACTAGGAGAACCACTGCGATTGCGCCCCGGTTGAGCCGGGCGAGCGCCTCAGTGGAGAAAGCTAAAACTGACCGGCATGATAAGGCGAGAGACCGGTCACTGTTCGAGAGGTTTTTTCGGGTCCTTAAAGACCCACGACGCTTCGAGCGAAGTTCCGGATAATGTCCGACGAAGGCGTGGATAGCGCCTCGAATTCGTTCTTCCGAATACTAGGGGCTTCGCCGAAATTTAAAATTATAGAATTCTATGGCTAAGTGAGAGTGTTCAAGCATTATAAGTCCGGTTGCCTTGTTCGTTGCGTTGAGCGCCTCCCTAGATGGACCCAAAAGTGGGAACAAGAGTGCTCAAGTTATCTCGAACACCCCAGCACTTGCGGCTTGGGGGCTGAAGCCAACGACTTGCCATCTCTCAGATTTTATAAACGGCCGCACAGAAGGTAATATTTTAAATTAAACAAGTGTTGCTTAAAGCGCACATGAACAAAGTTTCAGCGCACAGGATAATACATAGCGAGTTTACTCAAAAATTACATCTCTAGGGCATTCATCCGCAATATCGCGGGCCCCCTTCAGGACAGTTTTATAATACATTTCAGGTGTACGATACTCCTTGCCCGGTGGCGGCGGATCAGTAAGAAGCTTCTCCGCATCCAGCCTGCCCCAGTGCACCTTCGTGCGGGCAAGGGCCCGCCGAGCACCTTCAATACAGGCGGAGCGCTTGATGACCTCCACCCAGGGGCACGCATCCACCAGCCGCCGCACGAGGCCGAAGTAGCTCCCAGGCATGGCCTGTCCAGGCCACAGCCGGACTATAAGGCCCTTCATGGCCTCCTCAGCTACCTTGTGGAGTTCGACCAGCTGCTTCAGCTGGTCGCTTGGGGGCACCGGATGGCCGGCCTCAGCATACTGAGACCAGAATACCTTCTCCGTTGAGCTCCCCTCCTCGCCACGGTAGAATGCGGCGGCATCAGACACACTACGCGGCAGATCTGCAAACGCCCCTGGAGAGCTCCGAATGCGGGTAAGTGTCAGGTAGTTTACATTAACATGCTTGCTTTGCATGAAAAATGCCTTACCCGCCGTTATCTTCTTTACATCTTCAACCTCCTGAAGGGCCTTACGGGCCTCGGCCTTGGCGGACTTGGCACTTTCGAGAGCCGAGGCAAGCTCGAACTCTCGAGTCTTGGAGTCGCGCTCCAAGCTCTCATACTTCACCATGAGAGCCTGGAGCCCTTGCCGCAATTCCGCCACTTGTGCCTCCTTCTTCTCTCGCTCTGCCCGTTCCGCGGCCGCACTGCGTTCGGCCGCGGACACAGCCTCCTTCAGGGCTGCCACCTCGTTTGTGGCCCCTGCAATACCCACATTATCCTTGTTAATTTTATTGCGACCAAAATCCTTTTCTGTAAGGTAACAATTCAAAGCGGTGTTACTCACCTTCTTTGTCCTCGAGCTGCCTCTTGGCATGGCCGAGCTCTCGCTCGGACCGCTCGAGATTCTGCTTTAACCTACCAACCTCCGCAGTCAGTGCGGCAGAGGTCAGTAGCACAGCCTGCAAACCCATATTGACATAATTTATTAGCAACCTGCGAATATCTTTTCAGATCCTCAGTCCGGCTTTTCCTTCCGAACACCGAACCGAGCATCAGGGGCTACTGTCTATGCGGTATTACATTACATAATTTTAACTTTTTACCTCAAAGCCTGTTAAAAGCCTGCTGCAGGCTTCGGTCATCCCGCTCTTGGCGAGCTGGACCTTCTGAATCACCGCACTCATAACAGTACGGTGTTCTTCCTCGATGGAAGCGCCTTTGAGCGCCTCCAGCAAGTTGTTCGGCGCCTCCAGTTGGACGGAGGCCGCCGGTGTCACGGACTTGCCCTTCTTTCGAAGGGGCCGCCTGCCGGACTCTGGAACCACTGCGGGTTCCGTCGTAGAGTCCGGCGCAAAGTCCGGGAGGCTGCCTTGCGGCGCCTCCGGAGCCTTCTCCTGATGGGTCCCTTTCCGGGATCCCACCTCGGCGTCCTCATCGGCGTGGGGGGTAGAGCCCGTCGGAAGTGAATCCACATCCGACGGGGCCAACGACCCGCTCGAAGAAGCGGGGAGATCATCATCGGCCGGACTGCGGACAATATGCGGCGTTAGTAGGACACTACGTGACACAAAAGAAATTGCATATCCGGGATCCGGATACTTACGATCTCGCCGGAGGCCTGGCCCTTGAAGGCCACTCCTCCTCGCCAACGTCGGTGTTGGCGGAGCTGTCCGGGGGAATAGTTCTCCCCCTCTTGGACCCTTCGTCCTCCCCTATTGGGGAAGCCTTCCTCTTCCTCTCTCCCTCCTCCGGGAGAGAGTCTTCTTCCTCCCCCTCGTCTTCGGGGGAGGAGTCCGCCTCGTCGTCGGACACATGATTACGGGAACTCTTTCGAGTCCCCGTGGCCACCTTCTTGGCCTTCTTCTCCGGCACCACGTGCGGTGCCGGAACCAGCAGCCCCGCTAGACGGGCGTTCACTGGGTCTTCTGGCATGGGAGCCGGGCAGATGAGCTGCTCGGCCTTCTCCATCCATTCCTGCCAAAGGAAAAGGGAGATTGAAACCCTCTTAGTATCAATCTATTTACCACAAGTGTCCCGTAAAGGGGTTGAATCACTTACCTCGTCAGCTGGATGCTGCGAGCGAAATCCGCGATCTTCCGTCGTGGATGCGGGGGATTCAGCGCCCTTAAACAGCACCCTCCAGGCGCCTTCGTGCGTCGTGTCGAAGAGCCCGCTTAGCACCTGGTGCTGTTCCGGATCGAACTCCCACAGATTGAATGCCCGTTCTTGGCATGGGAGGATCCGGCGGATGAGCATGACTTGGACCATGTTGACGAGCCTGAGCTTATTGTTCACCAGCTTCTGGATACAGGCTCGGAGTCCCGTCAGCTCCTTCGGATTACCCCACAACAAGCCCTTCTCTTTCCAGGAGGTGAGCTGCGTGGGGATGCCAGATCTGAACTCGGGGGCCGCCACCCACGTGGGTTTGCGCGGCTCGGTGATGTAGAACCACCCCGATTGCCACCCCTTAACGGAGTCCATGAAGGCCCCTTCGAACCAAAGGACGTTGGGCATCTTGCCCAACATGGCGCCTCCGCATTCCGCTTGCGTGCCCTTCACAACCTTCGGCTTGGCGTTGAAGGTCTTGAGCCACATGCCGAAGTGGGGCTGGATGCAGAGGAAGGCCTCGCACACAACGATAAACGCCGAGATGTTGAGGATGAAGTTCGGCGCCAGATCGTGGAAATCCAGGCCGTAGTAAAACATGAGCCCCCGGACAAAGGGGTGAAGTGGAAAGCCCAGTCCGCGGAGGAAGTGGGGGAGGAAAACAACCCTCTCATGGGGCCCGGGGGTGGGGATGAGCTGCCCCTCGTCGGGCAGCCGATGTGCGATGTCGCCGGAAAGGTATCCGGCGCTGCGCAGCTTGGTGATGTGCTCCTCCTTAATGGTGGAGGCCAACCATTTGCCTCCCGCTCCGGACATGGTCGGAGAAGGTCGAGGCGAGATGCGCGAGCTTGGGCGTTGGAGCTTGAGTGCGCGGAGATGGATAAGCAAAGGAGGAAGAAGGCGTAGGTGAAAGGGTGAATCCTTATCCCTTATATATAGGCGGGCGAAAACTACGCGTCCCCCACTGGCCTAGTAAAACTCACTTATCTCCCAAGCGCCACCATCAATGGCGCGGTTGGGTTACCCACGTCCGTATTGATGAGAATACTGGAATAAGGGGAACACGATCTCTGCTTCGACAAGACGTGCCAAGGAAACCGCTTCGCTAAACGTGCTGAGGTGGTATAATAAAAAACGATTCAAGTAAAAGCCTGGTAGCGGTGTGATGTCATGCCGCATAATACGTCAGCAGATTGGACTTGTGTACACTTTATTCTCTCTACGGTGGAATGTGGAATTTATTTTGCAGAGCCGGACACTATCCTGGTGTTCATGATCTTCTCTGGATTATTCAAGGAAGGAACCCGCCTTGCAATGCCGAACATTATGCGCGCCGGACTTATCGTCATTGAAGCCTGGTTCAGGGGCTACTGAGGGAGTCCTGGACTAGGGGGTGTCCAGACAGCCGGACTATCATCGTCCGCCGGACTCCAAGACTACGAAGATACAAGATTGAAGACTCCGTCCCGTGTCCGGATGGGACTTTCCTTGGCGTGGAAGGCAAGCTTGGCAATACGGATATGTAGATCTCCTACCATTGTAACTGACTCTGTGTAACCCTAGCCTCCTCCGGTGTCTATATAAACTGGAGGGCTTTAGTCCGTAGGACACAACATACATTACAACAATCATACCATAGGCTAGCTTTAGGGTTTAGCCTCCTTGATCTCGTGGTAGATCCACTCTTGTACTACCCATATCATCAATATTAATCAAGCAGGACGTAGGGTTTTACCTCCATTAAGAGGGCCCAAACCTGGGTAAAACATCATGTCCCTTGTCTCCTGTTACCATCCGCCTAGACGCACAGTTCGGGACCCCCTACCCGAGATCCGCCGGTTTTGACACCGACAATGATGTCCTACCGAGTGGGCCCTGAGATACCTCTCCGTCACACGGAGTGACAAATCCCAGTCTCGATTCGTGCCAACCCAACAGAAACTTTCGGAGATACCCGTAGTGTACCTTTATAGCCACCCAGTTACGTTGTGACGTTTGGTACACCCAAAGCATTCCTACGGTATTCGGGAGTTGCACAATCTCATGGTCTAAGGAAATGATACTTGACATTAGAAAAGCTTTAGCATACAAACTACATGATCTTTGTGCTAGGCTTAGGATTGGGTCTTGTCACATCATTCTCCTAATGATGTGATCCCGTTATCAACGACATCCAATGTTCATGGTCAGGAAACCGTAACCATCTATTGATCAACGAGCTAGTCAACTAGAGGTTTGCTAGGGACATGGTGTTGTCTATGAATCCACACATGTATCTGAGTTTCCTATCAATACGATTATAGCATGATAATAAATGATTATCATGAACAAGGAAATATAATAATAATAACTAATTTATTATTGCCTCTAGGGCATATTTCCAACAGTCTCCCACTTGCACTAGAGTCAATAATCTAGTTCACATCGCCATGTGATTAACACTCACAGGTCACATCGCCATGTGACCAACATCCAAAGAGTTTACTAGTGTCTAAACTAGTTCACATCATCATGTGATTAAGACTCAATGAGTTCTGGGGTTTGATCATGTTTTGCTTGTGAGAGAGGTTTTAGTCAACGGGTCTGCAACATTCAGATCCGTATGTACCTCGCAAATCTCTAGGTCATATTGCAAATGCTGCTTCCACGCTCCACTTGGATCTATTCCAAATGGTTGCTCCACTATACGTATCCGGTTTGCTACTCAGAGTCATTCGGATAGGTGTTAAAGCTTGCATCGACGTAACCCTTTACGCCGAACTCTTTATCACCTCCATAATCGAGAAACATGTCCTTATTACTCCAAAGACAATTTTGACCGCTGTCCAATGATCCATTCCTGGATCACTCTTGTACCCCCTTGCCAGACACGTGGCAAGGCACACATCTGGTGCGGTACTCAGCATAGCATATGTATAGAGCCTATGGCTAAGGCATAGGGGACGACATTCGTCCTTTCTCTTTCTTCTGCCGTGGTCGTGCTTTAAGTCTTAACTTCATACCTTAGAACTCAGGCAAAAACTCCTTCTTTGACTGATCCATCTTGAACACCTTCAAGATCATGTCAAGGTATGTGCTCATTTGAAAGTACTATTAAACATTTTGATCTATGTCATAGACCTTGATGCTTCAAGTAGCTTAATCCAGGTTTTCCCTTGAAAAACACTTTTCAAACAACCCTATATGCTTTCCAGAATCATTTCGGATCAACAATATGTCATTCACATATACTTATCAGAAATGTTGTAGTGCTCCCACTCACTTTATTGTAAATACAAGTTCCTAACAAATTTTGTATAAACCCAAAAACTTTGATTATCTCATCAAAGCGTATATTCCAACTCCAAGATGCTTACTCCAGTCCTTAGAAGGATTGCTGGAGCTAGCATACCTTTTAGCATCCTTAGGATCGACAAAACCTTTCTGATTGTATCACATACAACCTTTCCTTACGAAAACTGGTAAGGAAACTCGTTTTGACATCCATCTGCCAGATTTCATAAATGCAGCTAATGCTAACATGATTCCGACGGACTCAAGCATCACTATGGATGAGAAAATCTCATCGTAGTCAACTCCTTGACCTTGTGAAAAACTCTTTGCCACAAGTCGAGCTTCATAGACGGTGACATTACCGTCCACGTCCGTCTTCTTCTTAAAGATCCACTTATCTCAATGGCTTGCCGATCATCGGGCAAGTCCACCAAAGTCCATGCTTTGTTCTGATACATGGATCCTATCTCGAATTTCATGGCTTCTAACCATTTGTCGGAATATGGGCCCACCATCGCTTCTCCATAGCTCATAGTTTCATTGTTATCTAGCAACACGACCTTCAAGACAGGATTAGTGTACCACTCTGAAGTAGTACGCATCCTTGTCACCCTACGAGGTACGGTAGTGACTTGATCCGAAACTTCATGATCACTATCATAAGCTTCTACTTCAATTGGTGTGGGCGCCATAGGAACAACTTCCTGTGCCTTGCTACACACCAGTTGAAGTGACGGTTCAATAACCTCATCAAGTCTCCACCATCCTCCCACTCAATTTTCGAGACAAACTCTTCCTCGAGAAAGGACCCAATTCAAGAAACAATCCCTATTGCTTTCGGATCTGAATTAAGAGGTATACCCTATGAAGATGCATTTTATCCGCTTTGGGTTCGAGCTTATCAACCTGAAACTTTTTCACATAAGCGTCGCAGCCCCAAACTTTTAAGAAACGACAACTTAGGTTTCTCCAAACCATAGTTCAAATGGTGTCCTCTCAACGGAATTACGTGGTGCCCTATTTAAAGTGAGTGCGATTGTCTCTAATGCCTAACCCTTGAACGATAGTGGTAATTCAATAAGGGACATCATGGTACGCACCATATCCAATAGGGTGCAACTATGATGTTCGGACACACCATCACACTATGGTGTTCCAGGCGGTATTAATTGTGAAACAATTTCCACAATGTCTTAATTGCGTGCCAAAGCTCGTAACTCAGATACTCATCTCTATGAT
The DNA here is from genome assembly GCF_002162155.2 of Triticum dicoccoides. NCBI lineage: Eukaryota > Viridiplantae > Streptophyta > Magnoliopsida > Poales > Poaceae > Triticum > Triticum dicoccoides. The sequence continues at coordinate 328,844,089 of NC_041381.1, forward strand.
CATATCATAGACATTTTATCCTCTTGTCACGATGATCTTTAACTTCACTCTGAAATTACTTGAACCATTCAATAATTCAGACTTGTGTTTCATCAGGTAAATATACTCAGTATCTACTCAAATCATCCATGAAGTAAGAACATAACGATATCCACTGCGTGCCTCAGCACTCATTGGACTGCACACATCAAAATGTATTACTTCCAACAAGTTGCTTTCTTGTTCCATTTTACTGAAAACGAGGCTTTCAGTCATATTGCCCATGTGGTATGATTTGCATGTCTCAAGTGATTCAAAATCAAGTGAGTCCAAACGGTCCATTTGCATGGAGTTTCTTCATGCATATACACCAATAGTCATGGTTCGCGTGTCTCAAACTTTTCCAAAAACGAGTGAGTCCAAAGATCCATCAACATGGAGCTTCTTCATGCGTTTTATACCAATATGACTTACATGGCAGTGCCACAAGTAGGTGGTACTATCATTACTATCTTATATCTTTTGGCATTAACATGTGTATCACTATGATCGAGATTCAATAAACCATTCATTTTGGGTGTAAGACCATTGAAGGTATTATTCAAATAAACAGAGTAACCATTATTCTCCTTAAATAAATAACCGTATTGCGATAGACATAATCCAATCATGTCTATGCTCAACGCAAACACCAAATAAGAATTATTTAGGTTTAACACCAATCTCGATGGTAGAGGGAGCGTGCGATGCTTGATCACATCAAGCTTGGACAACTTCCAACACATATCGCCAGCTCACCTTTAGCTAGTCTCCATCTATTCCGCAGCCTTTTATTTTGAGTTACTAACACTTAGCAACCGAACCGGTATCTAATACCCTGGTGCTACTAGGAGTACTAGTAAAGTACACATTAACATAATGTATATCCAATATACTTATATCGACCTTGCCAGCCTTCTCATCTACCAAGTATCTAGGGTAATTCTGCTCTAGTGACTGTTCCCCTTATTACAGAAGCACTTAGTATCGGGTTTGGGTTCAACCTTGGGTTTCTTCACTAGAGCAGCAGCTGATTTGCCGTTTCATGAAGTATCCCTTCTTGCCCTTGCCCTTCTTGAAACTAGTGGTTTCACTAACCATCAACAATTGATGCTCCTTTTTGATTTCTACTTTCGCGGTGTCAAACATCGCGAAAATCTCAAGGATCATCATATCTATCCCTGATATGTTATAGTTCATCATGAAGCTCTAGCAGCTTGGTGGCAATGACTTTGGAGAAACATCACTATCTCATCTGGAAGAGCAACTCCCACTCGATTCAAGTGATTTTCGTACTCAGACAATCTTAGCACAAGCTCAACGATTGAGCTTTTCTCCCTTAGTTTGCAGGCTAAGAAAATCGTCGGAGGTCTTATACCTCTTGACGTGGGCACGAGCCTGAAATCCCAATTTCAGCCCTCGAAACATCTCATATGTTTTGCGACGTTTCGAAATCGTCTTTCGTGCCTCAACTCTAAACCGTTTAACTGAACTATCACGTAGTTATCAAAACGTGTATGTCAGATGTTCGCAACATCCACAGACGACGTTCGAGGTTCAGCACACTGAGCGGTGCATTAAGGACATAAGACTTCTACTAAGCAACGAGGACAATCCTCAGTTTACGGACCTAGTCCGCATAATTGCTACTATCAACTTTCAACTAATTTTTCTCTAGGAACATATTTAAACAGTAGAACTGAAGCGCGAGCTATGACATAATTTGCAAAAACCTTTTGACTATGTTCAGGATAATTGAGTTCATCTTATGAACTCCCACTTAGATAGACATCCCTCTAGTTATCTAAGTGATTACATGATCCGAGTCAACTAGGCCGTGTCCGATCATCACGTGAGACGGACTAGTCATCATCGGTGAACATGTTCATGTTGATCGTATCTACCATATGACTCATGCTCGACCTTTCGGTTTGTTGTGTTCCGAGGCCATGTCTGTACATGCTAGGCTCGTGAAGTTAACCTAAGTGTATCGCGTGTGTAAATCTGGCTTACACCCGTTGTATGTGAACGTTAGAATCTATCACACCCGATCATCACGTGGTGCTTCGAAACAATGAACTTTCGCAATGGTGCACAGTTAGGGGGAACACTTTCTTGAAATTTTAATGAGGGATCATCTTATTTACTACCGTCGTTCTAAGCAAACAAGATGCATAAATATGATAAACATCACATGCAATCAAAAGTGACATGATATGGCCAATGTCATTTTGCTCCTTTTGATCTCCATCTTCGGGGCTCCATGATCATCATCGTCACCGGCATGACACCATGATCTCCATCATCATGATCTCCATCATCGTGTCTCCATGAAGTTGTCTCGCCAACTATTACTTCTACTACTATGGCTAACGGTTTAGCAATAAAGTAAAGTAATTACATGGCGTTGTTCAATGACACGCAGGTCATACAATAAATTAAGACAACTCCTATGGCTCCTGCCGGTTGTCATACTCATCGACATGCAAGTCATGATTCCTATTACAAGAACATGATCAAACTCATACATCACATATCATTCATCACATTCTTTTTGGCCATATCACATCACATAGCATACCCTGCAAAAACAAGTTAGACGTCCTCTAATTGTTGTTTGCATGTTTTACGTGGCTGCTATGGGTTTCTAGCAAGAACGTTTCTTACCTACGCAAAAACCACAGCGTGATATGTCAATTGCTATTTACCCTTCATAAGGACCCTTTTCATCGAATCCGATCCGACTAAAGTGGGAGAGACTGGCACCCGCTAGCCACCTTATGCAACAAGTGCATGTCAGTCGGTGGAACCTGTCTCACGTAAGTGTACATGTAAGGTCGGTCCGGGCCGCTTCATCCCACAATACCGTCGAAACAAGATTGGACTAGTAACAGTAAGCATACTGAACAAAAATCAACGCCCACAACAACTTGTGTTCTACTCGTGCATAGAAACTACGCATAAACCTGGCTCATGATGCCACTATTGGGGAACGTAGCAGAAATTCAAAAAAATTACTACGAGTCACCAAGATCTATCTATGGAGAGACTAGCAACGAGGGGAAGGAGAGTGCATCTACATACCATTGTAGATCGCTAAGCAGAAGCGTTCAAGAGAACGGGGTTGAAGGAGTCGTACTCGTCGTGATCCAAATCACCGGAGATCCTAGTGCCGAACGGACGGCACCTCCGCGTTCAACACACGTACAGCCCGGTGACACCTCCCATGCCTTGATCCATCAAGGAGAGAGGGAGAGGTTGAGGAAGACTCCGTCCAGCAGCAGCACGACGGTGTGGTGGTGGTGGAGGAGCGTGGCAATCCTGCAGGGCTTCGCCAAGCACCGCGGAAAAGGAGAAAGAGAGGTAGGGCTGCGCCAACAGGAGAAGAAACTTCGTGTCTCGGGCTGCTCCTTTGCCTCCACTATATATAGGGGGAGAGGGGGGGATGCGCCCCCACCTAGGGTTCCACCCTAGGGGCGGCAGCCTGCCCAAGATCCCATCTGAGGGGCGGCCAAGGGGGGAAGAGGGGAAACTTGCCCCCCAAGTTAGGTGGGTGCGCCCCCCTCCCCAAACCCTAGGCGCCTTGGGCGCTTGTGGGGGGCGCACCAGCCCATCTGGGGCTGGTCCCCTCCCACACTTGGCCCATGCTGCCCTCCGGGGATGGTGGCCCCACTTGGTGGACCCCGGGACCCTCCCGGTGGTCCCGGTACGTTACCGATAAAACCCGAAACCTTTTCGGTGACCAAAACAGGACTTCCCATATATAAATCTTTACCTCTGGACCATTCCGCAACTCCTCGTGACGTCTGGGATCTCATCCGGGACTCCAAACAACATTCGGTAACCACATACAAACTTCCTTTATAACCCTAGCGTCATCGAACCTTAAGTGTGTAGACCCTACGGGTTCGGGAACCATGTAGACATGACCGGGACGTTCTCCGGCCAATAACCAACAGCGGGATCTGGATACCCATGTTGGCTCCCACATGTTCCATGATGATCTCATCAGATGAACCACGATGTCAAGGACTCAATCAATCCCGTATTCAATTCCCTTTGTCTAGCGGTATTGTACTTGCCCGAGATTCGATCGTCGGTATCCCGATACCTTGTTCAATCTCGTTACCGGCAAGTCTCTTTACTTGTTCCATAACACATCATCCCGTGATCAAGCCCTTGGTCACATTGTGCACATTATGATGATGTCCTACCGAGTGGGCCCAGAGATACCTCTCTGTCACACGGAGTGACAAATCCCAGTCTCGATTCGTGCCAACCCAACGGACACTTTCGGAGATACCCGTAGTGTACCTTTATAGCCACCCATTTACGTTGTGACGTTTGGTACACCCAAAGCATTCTTACGGTATCCGGGAGTTGCACAATCTCATGGTCTAAGGAAATGATACTTGACATTAGAAAAGCTTTAGCATACGAACTACACGATCTTTGTGCTAGGCTTAGGATTGGGTCTTGTCCATCACATCATTCTCCTAATGATGTGATCCCGTTATCAACGACATCCAATGTCCATGGTCAGGAAACCGTAACCATATATTGATCAACGAGCTAGTCAACTAGAGGTTTGCTAGGGACATGGTGTTGTCTATGTATCCACACATGTATCTGAGTTTCCTATCAATACAATTATAGCATGGATAATAAACGATTATCATGAACAAGGAAATATAATAATAATAACTAATTTATTATTGCCTCTAGGGCATATTTCCAACAGGTCCAGCCCTCCGTCCTTAGGCAACACAACCTACCCCGGATTTAGATCTGAGGCTTCTGCCGGGGTGATATCCCGAGCATCGTCTGACGGCGGGTCTAAGCCGTGCTCGTCGTGACTGTTCGGTGCTCCTGGCGCAGGCCTGAATCCGTCGAAGATCAAGTCTCCGCGAATATCCGCCGTGTAGTTCAAGTTTCTGAACCTGACCTGGTGGCCGGGGGCATAGCTGTCGATCTGCTCCAGATGGCCAAGCGAATTTGCCCGCAGTGTGAAGCCGCCGAACACGGAGATCTGTCCGGGGAGAAAAGTCTCGCCCTGGACCATGTTGTTGACGATTGGAGGCGCCATCAAGCCCTGTTACAAGGACACAGAGGAACTCTCAATGAAAGCACCAATGTCAGTGTCAAAACCGGCGGATCTCGAGTAGGGGGTCCCGATATGTGCGTCAAGGCTGATGGTAACAGGAAGTAAGGGACACAGATGTTTACCCAGGTTCGGGCCCTCTTGATCGAGGTAAAACCTTACTTCCTACTTGATTAATATTGAAGATATGGGTAGTACAAGAGTAGATCTACCACGAGATCGTAGAGGCTAAACCCTAAGAGCTAGCCTATGATGGTATGATTGTAATTGTGATCGGCCTTCTAAGGACCAATCTCTCCGATTTATATAGACAGCAAAGAGGGCTAGGGTTTACATGGAGTCGGTTACAAGGAAGGAAACACAATATCCGGATCGCCAAGCTTGCCTTCCACGCAAAGGAGAGTCCCATCCGGACACGGGACGAAGTCTTGAGTCTTGTATCTTCACGCTTCAATAGTCCGGACGTTGTACACAGTCCGACTATCCGGATACCCCCTAATCCAGGACTCCCTCATTGGGGATTAGACTTTTATTGGAGAGATTCACCCTTCTTCTTCAAAGGGGCATCGGTTCATGTTGGTGGCAACTGAGTATTTCACTAAATGGTCTGAAGCAATACCACTCAAAAATATGACGCATACAGAGGTAATTCAATTCATAACTGAGCATATTATTCATAGATTCGGCATTCCTCAAACATTAACTGCGGACCAAGGTTCATCCTTTATGTCACATCAAGTCAGAGAATTTGCTGAATCATATAAGATAAAGTTGCTCAATTCCTCTCCATATTATGCCCAAGCCAATGGACAAGCTGAGTCTAGTAATAAAATATTAATCAAGCTCATCAAGAAGAAGATTGAGGATAATCCAAGGAGATGGCATGAGCTATTGTCCGAAGCTTTGTGGGCACATAGGATCTCAAGGCATGGTGCTACAAAGGTTACTCCATATGAGCTCGTATATGGTCAGGAGGCCATTTTACCAGTGGAAGTGAATTTGAATGCTTTGAGAATAGCCAAACAAAATGATTTATTGGCTGTGGACTTCTATAACTTGAAGATGGACAATATTGATGAAGTTGCCGATAAACGTTTGGTTGCTTTAAAGGCCATAGAGAGGGATAAGTTGAGGGTGGCAAGAGCTTACAATAAGAAGGTCAAGTTGAAGAATTTTCAAGTTGGCAATCTCGTGTGAAAGGTGATTCTACCAATTGGTTCAAAAGATAGGAAGTCCGGGAAGTGGTCTCCAAGTTGGGAAGGTCCTTTTAAGATTACAAGAGTGGTTCCCGGAAAATCATATTTGGTGGAATCCGTACAAGGCACATTATTACTTCGAGCTCTGAATGGCAAATATTTAAAGAAGTATCACCCGAGTGTGTGGCAAGAAGCCTACATAGGAAAAGGGCCAATATATAACTATCGCCCTTAGCATAAACATGGCCGATATATAATTATCGCCCTAAGAACATATAAATGGCCGATGGAGTGTTGACATCGTCCTTAGAACAAATATGGTACAAGTTATTTTTCGGCACCCTAGCTTTGCCGAAAAACAGGCGGGCATGTGTTGACGCTCAAAAGTGGCACAATGGTAAAAGTTTCTTTAAGCTATGTCAAGATTAATTCAAACTTATGATTGGAGGTCACCATGGGATGGATCTTTTCGAGAAGATTAAGATGGATATGAAAATGGTCTGAAACGGAGCTCGGATGCAAAAGTTATGACAAGTTCAGATATGCTCATGTTGACACCAGATTAAAGAATGGCTGGAAACCCAATTAATATTTCCTCATATGGAGAAATGATCAACACGAATTGTCTTCGCCTCGTCGAAACGGTTGACTTTGATATAAAAATCGTCTTAATCCGAGGTCGTATGCAAAGGTTACAGCCAGTACAAGATGATGCCACACTGGATGGCCGGACACTCCGGGAAAAACCATCCGGGTTTTGATTTTCTCTGTGGATGGCCGGACACTCTGGGTATTTTCGTCCGGGTTTTGAATTTTGCTGCTGCAGACTTCGGAAAACAGCCGAAAACCCCCTCAAGATGGCGTCAGATCAAAAAACGCATAACATAAAAGTTGTTTGTCTCATCGAAACGGTTAAGATTGCTTATGGGCTCGTTTCCATACGAGATAGTTTACTCGCCCAAACATGGCCCGCAAGGTGCAGCCAGATTTTACCGAACAGTTTTGGAAAGTTCGGACCAAACAAGTCCGAATTGGACTAGGGTTTTGGACGTGAATTGAGCCTTTTCCTTGCACGGGAAGTCCAGCCGCCTCTTATATACTTAAGGGGTGATGGCCGATTAAAAAACAACACACAATCGCAAACGCATCTACAACTTTTTCATCTACGTTTTGTTCCTCCCTTGTTCTTGCTCCCTCGTTCTTCGTCGTTCTTCGTGTTGGAGAGCTGCGAATACCGAGGCTCTAGGGGCGGCTTGACCGACCTAGGGCAGCCCATAGCCGCCGCACTCCCCGACGGGGTCCCTCCCGGGAGTGTAGGGTTTCAGGTCTTCAAAAGCTCTCGTTGGTCGACTTGCGAATCGCGCTTCCGGTGAGACTCCTTCGACGTGAGCTGCGGTGCACCACCCCCGGCGTCGAGGGTACACGTGACGTGTTCGTGTGCGAACACACTTTTAGTAGCACACAAAGTGTTCCTCCGGTAAGCGGGAGTTACATAATCTCATAGTCATAGGAACATGTATAAGTCATGAAGAAAGCAATAGCAACATACTAAACGATCAAGTGCTAAGCTAATGGAATGGGTCAAGTCAATCACATCATTCTCCTAATGATGTGATCCCGTTAATCAAATGACAACTCATGTCTATGGTTAGGAAAACTTAACCATCTTTGATTCATGAGCTAGTCAAGTAGAGGCATACTAGTGACACTATGTTTGTCTATGTATTCACACATGTATTATGTTTCCGGGTGATACAATTCTAGCATGAATAATAAGCATTTATCATGATATGAGGAAATAAATAATAACTTTATTATTGCCTCTAGGGCATATTTCCTTCAGTCTCCCACTTGCACTAGAGTCAATAATCTAGATTACACAATAATGATTCTAACACCCATGGAGCCTTTGTGCTAATCATGTTTTGCTCGTGGAAGAGGCTTAGTCAATGGGTCTGCAACATTCAGATCCGTATGTATCTTGCAAATCTCTATGTCTCCCACCTGGACTTGGTCCCGGATGGAATTGAAGCGTCTCTTGATGTGCTTGGTTCTCTTGTGAAATCTGGATTCCTTTGCCAAGGCAATTGCACCAGTATTGTCAAAAAAGATTTTCATTGGACCCGATGCACTAGGTATGACACCTAGATCGGATATGAACTCCTTCATCCAGACTCCTTCATTTGCTGCTTCCGAAGCAGCTATGTACTCCGCTTCACATGTAGATCCCGCCACGACGCTTTGTTTAGAACTGCACCAACTGACAGCTCCACCGTTCAATATAAACACGTATCTGGTTTGCGATTTAGAATCGTCCGGATCAGTGTCAAAGCTTGCATCGACGTAACCATTTACGACTAGCTCTTTGTCACCTCCATAAACGAGAAACATATCCTTAGTCCTTTTCAGGCATTTCAGGTTGTTCTTGACCGCTGTCCAGTGATCCACTCCTGGATTACTTTGGTACCTCCCTGCTAAACTAATAGCAAGGCACACATCACGTCTGGTACACAGCATTGCATACATGATAGAGCCTATGGCTGAAGCATAGGGAACTTCTTCCATTTTCTCTCTATCTTCTGTAGTGGTCGGGCATTGAGTCTGACTCAATTTCACACCTTGTATTACAGGCAAGAACCCTTTCTTTGCTTGATCCATTTTGAACTGTTTCAAAACTTTATCAAGGTATGTACTTTGTGAAAGTCCAATTAAGCGTCTTGATCTATCTCTATAGATCTTGATGCCAATATGTAAGCAGCTTCACCGAGGTCTTTCATTGAAAAACTTTTATTCAAGTATCCTTTTATGCTATCCAGAAATTCTATATCATTTCCAATCAATAATATGTCGTCCACATATACTATTAGAAATGCTACAGAGCTCCCACTCACTTTCTTGTAAGTACATGCTTCTCCAAAAGTCTGTATAAAACCATATGCTTTGATCACACTATCAAAGCGTTTATTCCAACTCCGAGACGCTTGCACTAGTCCATAAATGGATCGCTGGAGCTTGCACATTTTGTTAGCATCCTTTAGATCGACAAAACCTTCTGGTTGCATCATATACAACTCTTCTTCCAGAAATCCATTCAGGAATGCAGTTTTGACATCCATTTGTCAAATTTCATAATCATAAAATGCGGCAATTGCTAACATGATTCGGACAGACTTAAGCATCACTACGGGTGAGAAAATCTCATCGTAGTCAACCCCTTGAACTTGTCGAAAACCTTTCGCAACAAGTCGAGCTTTGTAGACAGTAACATTACCATCAGCGTCAGTCTTCTTCTTGAAGATCCATTTATTCTCGATGGCTTGTCGTTCATTGGGCAAGTCAACCAAAGTCCACACTTTGTTCTCATACATGGATCCCATTTCAGATTTCATGGCCTCAAGCCATTTTGAGGAATCTGGGCTCATCATCGCTTCCTCATAGTTCGTAGGTTTGCCATGCTCAAGTAATATGACCTCCAGAATAGGATTACCGTACCACTCTGGTGCAGATCTTACTCTGGTTGACCTACAAGGTTCTGTAGTAACTTAATCTAAAGTTTCATGATCAATATCATTAGCTTCCTCACTTATTCGTGTAGTCGTCACAGGAACCGGTTTCTGTGATGAATTTTCCAATAAAGGAGTAGGTACAGTTACCTCATCAAGTTCTACTTTCCTCCCACTCACTTCTTTCGAGAGAAACTCCTTCTCTAGAAAGGATCCATTCTTGGCAACAAATGTCTTGCCTTCGGATCTGTGATAGAAGGTGTACCCAACAGTTTCTTTTGGGTATCCTATGAAGACACATTTCTCCGATTTGGGTTCGAGCTTACCGGGTTGAAGCTTTTTCACATAAGCATCGCAGCCCCAAACTTTAAGACACGACAACTTTGGTTTCTTGCCAAACCACAGTTCATAAGGCGTCGTCTCAACGGATTTTGATGGTGCCCTATTTAACGTGAATGCGGCCGTCTCTAAATCATAACCCCAAAACGATAGCGGTAAATCAGTAAGAGACATCATAGATCGCACCATATCTAGTAAAGTATGATTACGACGTTCGGACACACCATTACGCTGTGGTGTTCCGGGTGGCGTGAGTTGCGAAACTATTCCACATTGCTTCAAATGTAAACCAAACTCGTAACTAAAATATTCTCCTCCACGATCAGATCATAGAAACTTTATTTTCTTGTTACGATGATTTTCAACTTCACTCTGAAATTCTTTGAACTTTTCAAATGTTTTAGACTTATGTTTCAGCAAGTAGATATACCCATATCTGCTCAAATCATTTGTGAAGGTGAGAAAATAACGATACCCGCCACGAGCCTCAACATTCATTGGACCACATACATTAGTATGTATGATTTCCAAGAAATCAGTTGCTCGCTCCATAGTTCTGGAGAACGGCATTTTAGTCATCTTGCCTATGAGGCATGATTCGCAAGTACCAAGTGATTCATAATCAAGTGATTCCAAAAGTCCATCAGTATGGAGTTTCTTCATGCGCTTTACACCAATATGACCTAAACGGTAGTGCCACAAATAAGTTGCACTATCATTATCAACTCTGCATCTTTTGGCTTCAACATTATGAATATGTGTATCACTACTATCGAGATTCATCAAAAATAGACCATTCTTTAAGGGTGCATGACCATAAAAGATGTTACTCATATAAATAGAACAACCATTATTCTCAGATTTAAATGAATAACTGTCTCGCATCAAACAAGATCCAGATATAATGTTCATGCTCAACGCTGGCACCAAATAACAATTATTTAGGTCTAAAACTAATCTCGAAGGTAGATGTAGAGGTAGTGTGCCGACGACGATCACATCAACTTTGGAACCATTTCCCACGCGCATCGCAACCTCGTCCTTAGCCAGTGTCCGCTTAATCTGTAGTCCCTGTTTCGAGTTGCAAATATTAGCAACAAAACCAGTATCATATACCCAGGTGCTACTGCGAGCTCTGGTAAGGTACACATCAATAACATGTATATCACATATACCTTTGTTCACCTTGCCATCCTTCTTATCCGCCAAATACTTGGGGCAGTTCCGCTTCCAGTGACCAGTCTGCTTGCAGTGGAAGCACTCAGTCTCAGGCTTAGGTCCAGACTTGGGTTTCTTCTCTTGAGCGGCAACTTGTTTGTTGTTCTTATTGAAGTTCCCCTTCTTTTTCCCTTTGTGTCGGGTTTCGGGTTCCGGCAGACCCTCTAGGTTCAAACTCTGGGGTGCACGTGGAGATCACACCTCCTGCCTACCCATGTCTCGTCACCTCGTAAGGATCTAAAACTACACGAAGAACAACACAAGGGACACGAAATTTATACTGGTTCAGGCCACCATTGTGGTGTAATACCCTACTCCAGTTTTTGGTGTGTGGATTGCCTCTGGGCCTGATGACGAACAGTACAAGGAAGAACAACCTCGCGAGGGTCTGTTCTTGGCTGGTGCGATGAACTGCTAGGGGGAGTTCAGTCGCCTCTCTCCTTCTCTCTAGATGCCTAGATGCCCAAAATCTCCTCTTCGATGGCCAGATGCCTCTACCCTGTGGGTGGCTAGTCCTATTTATAGGCGGAGGCCCTGGGCCTCTTCCCAAATATTGAGCGGGAAGGGCGCCAATAATTGGCCATTTTGAATGGGAACATCTAGTACACTTTTACTGACTAAAGTTGGTCCTCGCCTGCCAAAGACCCTGACGATGACGCCGGCTTGGGCTCGATGATGACCTCCGTTCTACCGTCCTACTGGTCTTGGTCTTGTTGCACCGAAATGGCTGCCTTTGCTTGATACTCTCGCCTGCGCTTGCTCCCTTTGCACCAAAGAGGAAACAAGGACTCTGCGCAGGACGGCGCCCGCCTGGCCTCGGTCGTCATGGCTTGCGTCACGGGCACGTCGTGAGGTACCCCGCCTTGATCTCTCTGCTTCCTCGCGAGCCAGCCTGATGAGGCTGTGCCCGAGGAAGCCTCCTGTCGTCCGCCCTGCGAGGCTTGGCCCCTCGCGAGGGTCTTGAGTACGCATTGATGAAGATGGGCCGTACTGGGCCACTCCTTGAGCCACGCCGCCGGCCGCAGGCAGGCAAGTCTGGGTACCCCCATTCCCAGAACACCGACAGTAGCCCCCGGGCCCAAGGCGCGCCCGGACTTGGCTTAGCAGAGAAGCGAAGGGGCAAGTGCGAAGCGCCGCGGGCCCCAATAGCCTGCGGCCTTGGGCGCCGCGTGGCGGTTGATTGGACGTGGGCGTCCTGGCTTCCCCGCGACGCCTCAGCAACTGCACGAATTCACAAGTCCCTGCAAGCAAAACGGATCATGATTACCTGTGACGTGGAGGCCGACGGTTGGCCTCCCTCGGCTATATGTACGGAACAGCACGAGCCGTTCCAGTCCTCCTCTTCCCGCTACTCTTCGTCTTCCTCTTCGTCCTCGCTCCTCCCTACGCCAATGGCACCGATCTGTCGGTTCTCCGCCGAAGAGAAGGGGAAGGCTCCCCGAGAGGGTCCTGTCCCGCTTCCTCTGAAGAAACGGCCCGCCTCTTGCCACAGAGAAGGGAGTGCTTGGCAGGAGGGGTCGAGTGTTGGGGAACGTAGCAGAAATTCAAAATTTTCCTACGTGTCACCAAGATCTATCTATGGAGAAAGCAGCAACAAGGGGAAGGAGAGTGCATCTACATACCCTTGTAGATCGCTAAGCGGAAGCGTTCAAGAGAACGGGGTTGAAGGAGTCGTACTCGTCGTGATCCAAATCACCGGAGATCCTAGTGCCGAACGGACGGCACCTCCGCGTTCAACACACGTACAGCCCGGTGACGTCTCCCATGCCTTGATCCAGCAAGGAGAGAGGGAGAGGTTGAGGAAGACTCCATCCAGCAGCAGCACAACGGCGTGGTGGTGGTGGAGGAGCGTGGCAATCCTGCAGGGCTTCGCCAAGCACCGCGGGAGAGGAGGAGTACTTGGGAGAGGGGGAGGGCTGCGCCAGAACTTGTGGTGCGGCTGCCCTCCCACCCCCCACATATATATAGGGTCAAGGGAGAGGGGGGACGGCCCCCTCAGATCCAATCTGAGGAGGGGGCGGCGGCCAAGGGGGGGAGGAGTGCCTCCCAAGTCAAGTGGAGGCCCTCCCCCTTAGGGTTTTCCCTCTCCCATGCGCATGGGCCTTGGGGGGGCTGGTGCCCCTGGCCCATTAAGGCTAGGGCGCCCCCCTACAGCCCATGCTACTGTATTGGACGTGGTGGAACAATTTTCGGACCTCCGGACCCCTCCGGAATCCTCTGGAACCTTCTGGAAGCTTCCCGGTACAATACCGAAAAAAACCCGAACTTTTTCCGGAACCCGAACAACAACTTTCCATATATAAATCTTTACCTCCGGACCATTTCGGAACTCCTCGTGACGTCCGGGATCTCATCCGAGACTCCGAACAACATTCGGTAACCACATACAAACTTCCTTTATAACCCTAGCGTCATCGAACCTTAAGTGTGTAGACCCTACGGGTTCGGGAGACATGTAGACATGACCGAGACGTTGTCTGGTCAATAACCAACAGCGGGATCTGGATACCCATGTTGGCTCCCACATGTTCCACAATGATCTCATCGGATGAACCACGATGTCAAGGACTCAATCGATCCCGTATACAATTCCCTTTGTCTAACGGTATTGTACTTGCCCGAGATTCGATCGTCGGTATACCGATACCTTGTTCAATCTCGTTACCGGCAAGTCTCTTTACTCGTTCCGTAACACATCATCCCGTGATCAAGCCCTTGGTCACATTGTGCACAATATGATGATGTCCTACCGAGTGGGCCCAGAGATACCTCTCCGTTTACACGGAGTGACAAATCCCAGTCTCGATTCGTGCCAACCCAACAGACACTTTCGGAGATACTTGTAGTGCACCTTTATAGCCACCCAGTTACGTTGTGACGTTTGGTACACCCAAAGCATTCCTACGGTATCCGGGAGTTGCACAATCTCATGGTCTAAGGAAAAGATACTTGACATTAGAAAAGCTTTAGCATACGAACTACACGATCTCTGTGCTAGGCTTAGGATTGGGTCTTGTCCATCACATCATTCTCCTAATGATGTGATCCCGTTATCAACGACATCCAATGTCCATGGTCAGGAAACCGTAACCATCTATTGATCAATGAGCTAGTCAACTAGAGGCTTACTAGGGACATGGTGTTGTCTATGTATCCACACATGTATCTGAGTTTCCTATCAATACAATTATAGCATGGATAATAAACGATTATCATGAACAAGGAAATATAATAATAACTAATTTATTATTGCCTCTAGGGCATATTTCCAACAGTCTCCCACTTGCACTAGAGTCAATAATCTAGTTCACATCGTCATGTGATTAACATTCACATGTCACATCGCCATGTGACCAACATCCAAAGAGTTTACTAGTGTCATTAAACTAGTTCACATCATCATGTGATTAAGACTCAATGAGTTCTGGGGTTTGATCATGTTTTGCTTGTGAGAGAGGTTTTATCAACGGGTCTGCAACTTTCAGATCCGTAAGTACTTCGCAAATCTCTAGGTCATTCTGTAAATGTTGTTTCCACGCTCCACTTGGAGCTATTCCAAATGGTTGCTCCACTATACGTATACGGTTTGCTACTCAGAGTCACTCGGATAGGTGTTAAAGCTTACATCGACTTAACCCTTTACGCCGAACTCTTTATCACCTCCATAATCGAGAAACATGTCCTTATTTACTCCAAGGACAATTTTGACCGCTATCCAATGATCCATTCCTGGATCATTCTTGTACCCCTTGACTGACTCATGGCAAGGCACACTTCCGGTGCGGTACACAGCATAGCATACTATAGAGCCTACGTCTGAAACATAGGGGACGACCTTCGTCCTTTCTCTCTTTTCTGCCATGGTCGAGCTTTAAGTCTTGACTTCATACCTTACATCTCAGGCAAGAACTCCTTCTTTGACTGATCCATCTTGAACACCTTCAAGATCATGTCAAGGTATATGCTCATTTGAAAGTACTATTAAGCGGTTTTTGATCTATCCTCATAGATCTTGATGCTCAATGTTCAAGTAGCTTAAACCAGGTTTTCACTTGAAAAACACTTTTCAAATAACCCTATATGCTTTACAGAAAATTCTACATCATTTCTGATCAACAATATGTCAACACCATATACTCATCAGAAATTCTATAGTGCTCCCACTCACTTCTTTGGAAATACAAGTTTCTCATAAACTTTTGTATAAACCCAAAATCTTTGATCATCTCATCAAAACGTACATTCCAACTCCGAGATGCTTACTCCAGTCCTTAGAAGGATCGCTGGAGCCAGCATACCTTTTAGCATCCTTAGGATCGAAAAAAACTTTCGGATTGTATCACATACAACCTTTCCTTACCAAGACTGGTAAGGAAAGTCGTTTTGACATCCATCTGCCAGATTTCATAAATGCAGCTAATGCTAACATGATTCCGACGGATTTAAGCATCTCTACGGATGAGAAAATCTCATCGTAGTCAACTCCTTGAACTTGTGAAAAACTCTTCGCCACAAGTCGAGCTTCATAGACGGTGACATCATCGTCCACGTCCGTCTTCTTCTTAAAGATCCATTTATCTCAATGGCTTGCCGATCATCGGGCAAGTCCACCAAAGTCCATGCTTTGTTCTGATACATGGATCCTATCTCGGATTTCATGGCTTCTAACCATTTGTTGGAATTTGGGCCCACCATTGCTTCTCCATAGCTCGTAGGTTCATTATTGTCTAGCAACATGACCTTCAGGACAAGATTACTGTACCATTCTGAAGCAGTACGCATCCTTGTCACCCTACGAGGTACGGTAGTCACTTGATCCGAAGTTTCATGATCACTATCATAAGCTTCTACTTCAATTGTTGTAGGTGCCACAGGAACAACTTCCTGTGCCCTGCTACACACTAGTTGTAGTGACGGTTCAATAACCATATCAAGTCTCCACCATCCTCCCACTCAACTTTTCGAGACAAACTTTTCCTCAAGAAAGGACCCGATTCAAGAAACAATCCCTATTGCTTTCGGATCTGAATTAGGAGGTATACCCAACTGTTTCGGGTGTCCTATGAAGATGCATTTTATCCGCTTTGGGTTCGAGCTTATCAACCTGAAACTTTTTCACATAAGCGTCGCAGCCCCAAACCTTTAAGAAATGACAGCTTAGGTTTCTCTAAACCATAGTTCATACGGTGTCATCTCAACGGAATTACGTGGTGCCCTATTTAAAGTGAATGTGGTTGTCTCTAATGCCTAACCCATAAACGATAGTGGTAATTCGATAAGAGACATCATGGTACGCACCATATCCAATAGGGTGCAACTATGATGTTCGGACACACCATCAAACTATGGTGTTCCAGGCGGTATTAATTGTGAAACAATTTCCACAATGTCCTAATTGCGTGCCAAAGCTCGTAACTCAGATACTCATCTCTATGATCATATCATAGACATTTCATCCTCTTGTCACGATGATCTTCAACTTCACTCTGAAATTACTTGAACCATTCAATAATTCAGACTTGTGTTTCATCAAGTAAATATACTCTACATCTACTCGAATCATCTGTGAAGTAAGAACATAACGATATTCACTGCATGCCTCAGCACTCATTGGACTGCACACATCAAAATGTGTTACTTCCAACAAGTTGCTATCTTGTTCCATTTTACTGAAAAATGTGGCTTTTTAGTCATCTTGCCCATGTGGTATGATTTGCATATCTCAAGTGATTCAAAATCAAGTGAGTCCAAACGATCCATCTGCATGGAGTTTCTTCATGCGTATACACCAATAGACATGGTTCGCATGTCTCAAACTTTTCAAAAATGAGTGAGTCCAAAGATCCATCAACATGGAGCTTCTTCATGCGTTTTACACCAATATGACTTACATGGCAGTGCCACAAGTGAGTAGTTCTATCATTACTATCTTATATCTTTTGGCATGAAAATGTGTATCACTACGATCGAGATTCAATAAACCATTCCTTTAGGTGCAAGACCATTGAAGGTATTATTCAAATAAATAGAGTAACCATTATTCTCCTTAAATGAATAACCGTATTGCGATAGACATAATCCAATCATGTCTATGCTCAACGCAAACACCAAATCTCGATGGTAGAGGGAGCGTGCGATGCTTGATCACATCAACCTTGGAAACACTTCCAACACATATCGTCAGCTCACCTTTAGCTAGTCTCCGTTTATTCTGTAGCTTTTATTTCGAGTTACTAACACTTAGCAACCGAACCGGTATCTAATACCCTGGTGCTACTAGGAGTACTAGTAAAGTACACATTAACATAATGTATATCCAATATACTTCTATCGACCTTGCCAACCTTCTCATCTACCAAGTATCTAGGGTAATTCCGCTCCAGTGGTTGTTCCCCTTATTACAGAAGCACTTAGCCTCGGGTTTGGTTTCAACCTTGGGTTTCTTCACTAGAGCAGCAGCTGATTTGCCGTTTCGTGAAGTATCCCTTCTTGCCCTTGCCCTTCTTGAAACTAGTGGTTTCACCAACCATCAACAATTGATGCTCCTTCTTGATTTCTACTTTCGCGGTGTCAAACATCGTGAATACCTCAAGGATCATCATATCTATCCCTGATATGTTATAGCTCATCACGAAGCTCTAGCAGCTTGGTGGCAATGACTTTGGAGAAACATCACTATCTCATCTAGAAGATCAACTCCCACTCGATTCAAGTGATTGTTGCACTCAGACAATCTGAGCACAAGCTCAACGATTGAGCTTTTCTCCCTTAGTTTGCAGGCTAAGAAAATCGTCGGAGGTCTCATACCTCTTGACGTGGGCACGAGCCTGAAATCTCAATTTCAGCCCTCGAAACATCTCATATGTTCCACGACGTTTCGAAAACGTCTTTGGTGCCTCAACTCTAAACCGTTTAACTGAACTATCACGTAGTTATCAAAACGTGCATGTCTGATGTTCGCAACATCCACAAATGACGTTTGGGGTTCAGCACACTGAGCAGTGCATTAAGGACATAAGCTTTCTACTGTCCGCATGATCGCTATTGTCAACTTTCAACTATATTTTCTCTAGGAACATATCTAAACAATGGAACTAAAGCGCGAGCTTACGACATAATTTGCAAAGGTCTTTTGACTATGTTCAGGATAATTAAGTTCATCTTATGAACTCCCACTCAGATAGACATCCCTCTAGTCATCTAAGTGATTACATGATCCGAGTCAACTAGGCCGTGTCCGATCATCATGTGAGATGGACTAGTCATCATCGGTGAACATCTTCATGTTGATCGTATCCTCCATACGACTCATGCTCGACCTTTCGGTCTCTGTGTTCCGAGGCCATGTCTGTACATGCTAGGCTCGTCAAGTTAACCCTAAGTGTTTTGCATGTGTAAAACTGTCTTACACCCGTTGTATGTGAACGTAAGGATCTATCACACCCGATCATCACGTGGTGCTTTGAAATGACGAACTTTAGCAATGGTGCACAGTTAGGGGAGAATACTTCTTGAAATTGTTGTAAGGGGTCATCTTATTTACTACCGTCGTTCTAAGTAAACAAGATGCATAAACATGATAAACATCACATGCAATCAAATAGTGACATGATATGGCCAATATCATTTTGCTCCTTTTGATCTCCATCTTCGGGGCTCCATGATCATCATCGTCACCGGCATGACACTGTGATCTCCATCATCATGATCTCCATCATCGTGTCTCCATGAAGTTGTCTCGCCAACTTATTACTTCTACTACTATGGCTACCGGTTAGCAATAAAGTAAAGTAATTACATGGCGTTGTTCAATGACACGTAGGTCATACAATAAATTAAGACAACTCCTATGGCTCCTGCCGGTTGTCATACTCATCGACATGCAAGTCGTGATTCCTATTACAAGAACATGATCAATCTCATACATCACATATCATTCATCACATTCTTCTTGGCCATATCACATCACATAGCATACCCTGCAAAAACAAGTTAGACGTCCTCTAATTGTTGTTGCATGTTTTACGTGGCTGCTATGGGTTTCTAGCAAGAACATTTCTTACCTACGCAAAACCACAACGTGATATGCCAATTGCTATTTACCCTTCATAAGGACCCTTTTCATCGAATCCGTTCTGACTAAAGTGGGAGAGACTGGCACCCGCTAGCCACCTTATGCACCAAGTGCATGTCAATCGGTGGAACCTGTCTCACGTAAGAGTACGTGTAAGGTCGGTCCGGGCCGCTTCATCCCACAATACTATTGAAACAAGATTGGACTAGTAACGGTAAGCATATTGAATAAAATCAACGCCCACAACTACTTTGTGTTCTACTCGTGCAAAGAATCTACGCAATAGACCTAGCTCATGATGCCACTGTTGGGGAACGTAGCAGAAATTCAAAATTTTCCTACGTGTCACCAAGATCTATCTATGGAGAAACCAGCAATGAGGGGAAGGAGAGTGCATCTACATACCCTTGTAGATCGCTAAGCGGAAGCGTTCAAGAGAACGGGGTTGAAGGAGTCGTACTCGTCGTGATCCAAATCACCGGAGATCCTAGTGCCGAACGGACGGCACCTCCGCGTTCAACACACGTACAGCCCGGTGACGTCTCCCATGCCTTGATCCAGCAAGGAGAGAGGGAGAGGTTGAGGAAGACTCCATCCAGCAGCAGCACAACAGCGTGGTGGTGGTGGAGGAGCGTGGCAATCCTGCAGGGCTTCGCCAAGCATCGCGGGAGAGGAGGAGTACTTGGGAGAGGGGGAGGGCTACGCCAGAACTTGTGGTGCAGCTGCCCTCCCTCCCCCCACATATATAGGGGTAAGGGAGAGGGGGGCCGGCCCCCTCAGATCCAATCTGAGGAGGGGGCAGCGGCCAAGGGGGGGAGGAGTGCCTCCCAAGTCAAGTGGAGGCCCTCCCCCTTAGGGTTTTCCCTCTCCCATGCGCATGGGCCTTGGGGGGGCTGGTGCCCCTGGCCCATTAAGGCTAGGGAGCCCCCGTACAGCCCATGCTACTGAATTGGACGTGGTGGAACAATTTCCGGACCTCCGGACCCCTCCGGAATCCTCCGGAACCTTCTGGAAGCTTCCCGGTACAATACCGAAAAAAATCCGAACTTTTTCCGGAACCCAAACAACAACTTTCCATATATAAATCTTTACCTCCGGACCATTCCGGAACTCCTCGTGATGTCCCGGATCTCATCCGAGACTCCGAACAACATTCGGTAACCACATACAAACTTCCTTTATGACCCTAGCGTCATCGAACCTTAAGTGCGTAGACCCTACGGGTTCGGGAGACATGTAGACATGACCGAGACGTTCTCTGGTCAATAACCAACAGCGGGATCTGGATACCCATGTTGGCTCCCACATGTTCCATGATGATCTCATCGGATGAACCACGATGTCAAGGACTCAATCGATCCCGTATACAATTCCCTTTGTCTAACGGTATTGTACTTGCCCGAGATTCGATCGTCGGTATACCGATACCTTGTTCAATCTCGTTACCGGCAAGTCTCTTTACTCGTTACATAACACATCATCCCGTGATCAACCCCTTGGTCACATTGTGCACATTGTGATGATGTCCTACCGAGTGGGCCCAGAGATACCTCTCCGTTTACACGGAGTGACAAATCCCAGTCTCGATTCGTGCCAACCCAACAGACACTTTCGGAGATACCTGTAGTGCACCTTTATAGCCACCCAGTTACATTGTGACGTTTGGTACACCCAAAGCATTCCTACAGTATCCGGGAGTTGCACAATCTCATGGTCTAAGGAAAAGATACTTGACATTAGAAAAGCTTTAGCATACGAACTACACGATCTCTGTGCTAGGCTTAGGATTGGGTCTTGTCCATCACATCATTCTCCTAATGATGTGATCCTGTTATCAACGACATCCAATGTCCATGGTCAGGAAACCGTAACCATCTATTGATCAACGAGCTAGTCAACTAGAGGCTTACTAGGGACATGGTGTTGTCTATGTATCCACACATGTATCTGAGTTTCCTATCAATACAATTATAGCATGGATAATAAACGATTATCATGAACAAGGAAATATAATAATAACTGATTTATTATTGCCTCTAGGGCATATTTCCAACATCGAGGCCATGGTTTGAGCGGCCACCGCCTGGATTCCCATTGCCCTTGTACGCCCGGATCGAGGGCCCTGAAGGCGCTGGCGCCGAGCGGCACCGCCAGAGGCGCCGTCGCCGCTGGCGGATCACGGCGGTGCGCGTCGTTCCTCCTGGAGTTCACGTTGGGGGCTCCTCTCGCGAGCTCGTGCTTCACGCCGCCATGCCTCGTCGGTCTTGGATTCGCCTCCCTCCTTCCTTCGCCTTCGAGATCCCGCCGAGGGGGCCTATCGAGCTTTGGCTGCAGCATGCCGACTGTAGTACCCCTGCGACCGAAGCGGAGGTCGAGGTCGACGCTCCGGGCAGGGTCTACATGACCCGTGGCTGGGCGAGATCGCCCGGGTCTGCAGGACGGGTGGCGCCCTCGTAATCCACCTCGAGGGACGCCGGCTTGAGTGCTGCCCCGAGAAAGGCGGCCGGGGCCCTGCCGCGGCGAGGACTAGGCTCGCCAATCGCTTCCCCAGCAGCTCCTCAGGCAACGGAGGTGTCGGAGGATCCAGCGACTCCGCCGAGTTCTTCGCGACTCCAGAGACGAGCGACGACAGCTACGAGCCCCCGAGCTTGCGTCGCTCTCGGAGCAGGGAGGGCTCGTCAGGCCGCCATCGCCTCTAATCTGTATGGGGTTGGCGCCGGTGGCTGACGGCCCATTGTTGATGATGGCGTCTCTTGCGAAGGCGCGCATAGTTAGCACTCTTTAGGATTTGCTCCTTTTGTTCCCTGCGAGGAATCGAAGAACACACCCCGTGGGGGTTTGTAAGGTTCTTGTAGTTCCATTTGTTAATATGATCCTTATCGTGAAGCGGTGAGAGCTGCTCGTCCCGTCTTAGCTTAGTTCCTCCTTTCGAACCTTGCGAGGACTTGACGCTCTGTGCTGACACGTACCGGTCCCAAGGCAGGCTTCAACCGTCGCTGGTATGCCAGGTCGCGATGCCGTGGTCAAGGCCAGAAGGTGAGCGGCCCGGGGTCCAGTAAGAGCCCCTGAGTCGCGATGCTCAGGAGGTCCCCTTTAGCGCTCAAGCAGCCATTGTTCGGTGAGAAAGGAGCGCGACGTTGCCAAAACGGAACTGCATTAGGTGCGAGGTTGGTGCTGCGATAGCTAGTATTTCCGAAGGATGACTTATCTCGGGGGTCAGAAGCCACCCCTTGGCGCGGCACCGGGCCCGCACATTGACAGCCGAGGAGTTTCCTGGCAAAGTCCCCACGTGCCTCTTCCCTCTCGCCTTTGCTCCCCCTCGTGCTCTACGTCCTCAGGTCCTGGCCCTCGAGCGAGCTCAGCCGTCACTGGTATGCCAGGTCGCGATGCCGTGGTCAAGGCCAGGAGGTGAGGGCTGGAGAGCCAGTAAGAGTCCATGAGTCGCGATGCTCAGGTACCCCCCTTTAACGTGCAAGCGGTTCGCGCTGACGAGAGCGAAGGAGACGCTGCGGAGGCCTCGCCCGATGCTGCTCCTTAAAGCGATCCTGCGAGTTCATCATGAGAAAAGCGAGGGTTTGCCGTTACAATTGCCGGCCAACTGCTGGTTGCTCTGGGAAGGTGACGAGGCACTGAAGGCTTGGTGAGGTGGCGCCCTGCGGGGTTGCCGTGGCCAGAACTCAGCCATCCAGGTTTGTCGACGTTGCAGGGACGGACCCATGCGCAAGCATCATGCCGTGAGGGAGCAGCTCCATCAGTCGGTGTCAATCGAGCGGGCGATTAAGTCAAGCACGTTAATCATGAAGGAGCAAATCCATTTAAATAGGCGCAGAAAAGGCGAACACCGCTGGGTCGGGCCCGAGCGACTTTGGGGATAATGCAGCCCGAGGGGCGCCCCCGATAAAGTAACTAAAAACATGAACAAAAGGGATACACACCGCAGGGACGGACCCACGCGGCCTGGGAATGATGCAGCCCTGGGGGGCGCTCCCAGCTGAAAATGAAATTCGAAGGATGTCACCTGATGATGCTGAAGATGAAGGGATGTTGAAGTAGCGGACGGCGTGCGCTGTGGGAGACGATCTTCACGAGCCCCCAGGCCCAGGGGCCTCGGGAGGTTCCAGAAGCGTCGGCGGCTCCTCGCGGGCCATCTCCATCTCCGCCAGGACTGCTGAATGCCTGACCGCTTGAGCCTCCAGGACGCTCCTCATGAGGCGCTGACGCACAACAGCCGCGTTCGGTAGACCGTAAGGCATGCAAACATAGCTGTGGGGTGGACCTTCGCAGCGTCCCATGCGTGAGGGCCAGAGGCGCTCCTGAGAGGCGGCTCGGTTGAGTCCTGGTATGTCGATGCAGACGCACAGCCCACCATCCTCGCCTGGATGGGGAGCTACGGCGGGTAAGCGGCGGCTGCCACTCATGACTCTTAACTCTTGCAGCTCCTGAATGATCTCGCTGACGAACTCCCGAGGGTTCGGCCCTCCTTGCCTTGCTCCTTCCTGAGGGAAACGTGCGTTGAAGCACGCCTCCAAGTGGTGCCCGAGCGCTTCCCTCGTGATCCTAGCAAAGTCGATGGCCCTCCAGGAAAGAGCCCACGAGCCTTGCCCGAGGAGGGCACCGGGCGCGCCTTCCTATGTGACAGAAGGAGGCACCCCCTAAACAGGCGCGGACCCTAAGGGGACTGCCTCCCGAGGGGTCGGACCAGGTGATGTTTTCTTCTTCTTAGGAGCAGCCTCGTGAAGCCTCCCGCTCCTATGATCCAGGTCTTCAATTGATGCGGCTTGGAAAGCATGCTCCAGAGAACACACATCGTCTCTCTCTTCACAAGGCACCGTGATGACTCCACCGCTTCCTGGCATCTTGAGGACATTGTAGCCGTGATGAGTCATGGCCATGAACTTGGCCAGGGCTAGGTACCCGAGGATGGCATTGTATGGCAGGCGAATGTGAGCGATGTCGAAGTCAATGAGCTTGGTGCGGTAGTTGTCGCGCTTCCCAAAAGGTAACAGGAAGGCGAACCTGCCCTATCGGAACCGTGGAACCATCAGTGACTCCTGAGTAAGGCTTGGTAGGCTGCAGCTGATTGTAGGGCACTTGGAGATTGTTGAACGTCTCGACGGATAGGACATTGAGCCCTACTCCACCATCGATGAGGGTCCTGGTGACTTGCACATTGCTGATGATTGGGGAACAAAGCATCGGGAGGACTCCGGCTGTGGCCGCGCACTTGAGCTGATCTGCTGAGCTGAACGTGATAGCGCATGCTGACCACGTGAGAGGGCGTGTGGCCTCAAGCTTGGGGAGGACTACATTCACTTCGCGAGTGAACTGCTTGAAGATGCGTTGAGAGGCCGGGGCTTGAGCGCCGCCCAAGATGCAAGCGATTGCGCGCGGCTCCTGGAAGCCTCCAGCTCCCTCGTCCTGATGATGGTCTTCATTCCTCCTCGGCTGTGGTGGCAGAGGAGGGAGGCCCGCGTTGCCTTGTGGGCGATCCTCGCGAGGCTGATCCATCCAACCCCCCTCGCGAGGTGGGTCCCTCCGACCTCCCTCGCGAGGCTGGTCCTGCCAGCGGTCCTCGCGAGGTCGGTCACGCCACCCTTGGCGAGGGCCACGGTCTTCCCATCGTCCTCCACCTCTTCCTCCTCCTCGGCCATAGCCCCGGTCGCTGCGCTCGGGGCGTCGGCCGGCACGCATGTCCCGCACGGCCCTAAGCTCTTGGCATTCGTTGGTGTTGTGGGTGTGGAGGTCGTGGTACACGCAGTACCGGCTGCCCTTGGATGACTCAGGCTGATCCCTGCCTCGCTTGGTGTCCGGTTCTGCTGCAAGTACGGCAGCCCCCTTGCGCTTTACGTCCTTGGCCTTGGGCTTCTTCTCTTCTGCGTCAGTAGCTGACAGCTCGAGGAGGGAAAGGCGCCCTTCCTCAGCCCTAGCGCACTTGGTCGCCAAATTGAATAGCTCCAGGGAGGTGCATAGGTCCTCATGAATCGCGAGCTCCTCCTTCATCTTGACGTCACGTACGCCGTTGGAGAAGGCTGAGATTGTGACACTCCAAAATTTTTATTTGGTTTTTATCAAAAACTTTGTGCTTTTTGAAGAGAGGCCATTTAAAATTTTTCTTTCAGAAAACCTTCCTCTTAAAAACTTCCTTGCTTGGGCTAGGATTTTATTTTTTCAAACCTTGGTGTTTGAACCTTTTGAATCTTCTTCTCTGTTGGTTCCCTCTCAAATTTATTTTGGGAGTTTAATCTTTTTATTTTAAAAAGAACTCTATGAAAACATGGGATTTTCATATCTTGAAAACCACCCATGGCTTTGCATTTTTTCCCATGTGGTAAAAACCCCTCCAAAACCTCCCCTACTCCTTGTGATCCACCTAAGTTCTCTGTCCCAAATAATCCAAGCAAGTTTTGGATTTTATTCTAATTATTTTTCCTCTCAAATCAATTCTGAAAATTATTTGGAGCCTGAGTAATTTTCAAAGCAAGTACCCTATTGCTTTTGAGTTTTGACCTCAAACCAACTCTCCTGGATAGTCCTTTGTACCCACAACCCAGAACCATCTTGATCCACTCCTCCTCTTTTCAAAATTTTCAAAATTTAGTCTCTGCAAGTTTGGACCAGATTTGCCAAATTTGATGAAATTCATATCTACACTCCTCCAAAAATTCCACCAAAATTCAGGCAGCCTACTTGAGCAATGAGAAGCCAGTCCTCCAAAAATCAGCTCAAGGAAAAATCACCAGAGGCCAAATTCATTCTGTCGAACACCTTGCATGCACTGTTGCTGTTCAAAATTCAGAAAATTCAGACTTCAGTGTCATTTTGCGTTCGTCAGCTTCACTCACGCGATCACAGTGCACTTGGCACGTTCCTCGCAGCCCCTCCCTCTTGTCCGGAGCTTCACACGCGTGCGTGGAGTCTTCCTGGCGTCGGTGGCACGCTGGCCCGCCCTCGCCGGCGTCTTCTGCGGCGTCGGGACCTCCCGTGGCGGCCGACAGGGGACAAGAACGGCGGCTCAACGCCGTTCCGTGCCGCCCATCGCCCCTCTGCTCTCCGCGTGGCCTCATGCGTGCCAGCGCACGCCCATGGCACCGCCACCGTGGCCGGCAAGCACGGGACGTGCTCCCTGCCGCCGACGGGCCCGCGCTGCCCCGTTCTGTCGAACTCACCCCAAAGCACCAAACTCCCGCCCGTTTAGCACCTAAAGGGGACCGGTGGACCTCAACGGCGATGCTCAAGCCCCTAATCCCCCTGCACATCCACGGCACCGCCGTAATCACTCGTCGGAGATCCCCGTTCACGGCAACCGCCTCGGGCCGCCTATAAAAAGGGCCCCCGAGCTCACCCTCGTGCACGCAGCATCACCACTCCTCACCAACACCCCGCCAGTCCACTAGGAGGACCTCAAGGAGGTCTCCTCCCCCAACTCCGGCCGCCCCGATCCGCCTCGGCCTCCACCACGATTCGCTCCGGTGAGGCCATCTCCGGCGCCCAAACCCCGTCCGTTACCCTCTCTAGCTACCAGGAGCCTAACCCCCTCCTCAATTTGATCTCTACAGCCCTCTCCGACGAGTCCCTCGACCACCCGAGCCGCCGTCCGCCGGAGCAAAGCTCGCCGTCGACGTGGTACTCGCCGGCGACCACCACCACCACCAACCAACGCGGAATGGCGCCCTGAGCACGAAGGTACCCTCCGATCCCCCTGCCTCGCCGTGGATCGCCGCCGGCGACCACCGCGGCTCTCGGGCGCCGACGAGCTTCGCCCCCCCCCCCCATTTTGAAATTTCAAACCTGACGAGTGGGACCCCACCGTCAGCCTCTCTGCTCTCTCTACTAAAATGTTTTCTGGAAGCGCCTTCGGGCAAAGTACATTTTCCCTTGGGGCTGGCGTAGTTTCTGCCGAAACGTTTTTGTTTTTACAAGCTAGCCCCTGGAAACTTTCTGTTTCATTACAGATGAGTCCCTGGGCAAAAACCCTTATAACTTTTAAACAGAAAAGTATTTTTGATTGATTCTTTTTCTGTTCTCTTTAAAATTTTGTCTAGTTTTTTATCAGATTTATTCGAAAAATATTTGGAATATTTTTGTGCACTCCTTGGTATTTACGATAGCGCGCATATTTTCTTTATACCGTAGATACCGAAGGAGGTGACGGAGCCGCGAACTTCACCGAGCTAGGCTCCGACTACTCTGAACCAGGCAAGCATGTTTGAACTTTTGATATGATGAGTGTCTTGGCATGTTTTGCATTTAGTTAGTTTTATGGCATGTTGAGAAGCATATCGATGAACGTTATTTTATGCGATAATGAGGTAAGTGAGTTCGATGATCCATAAGTGGATGGATGTGAGTATGAATGGCCATGTGTTGACATGAGGATGGGTGAGATGGCAGTTTTGTAGCATGCCAGTCTTATGCCAGACTATGTGACTTCAGTGTCAAACCGTATCGGTCCAGTTCCTCTCATTTCCTTCCCTGTACTACCACATGTTTTCCGCAAGGAATATGGTTTAGTAAGTTGCGAACCGCTTTTCTGGTACACACCAAAAGGAGAGGCCGTGATGATGGTTCCATGGCCCTGGATTAAAGACAGTCATCCGGTCAGGGGGCATGGGTGTTTCCGGTTGGGACCGAGAGGGGGGCACCCCTTAGAGCGCGCGTATATAAATTTGATCCCATGCTATTCGAGATTGTGATCTCCCCGTCTCAAAAGTTTTTCTTGGACGATGTCTAGGGTGATTCCTAGCATCGAGAGGTAGGATGGGTGTGTACTGGTTAGCTGTGTTTTCTTCCGAAATACCATAAACGGAACTAGTCCTTCGTGGCTACGGAAATCCGTTGGCTGTGGGAAAAATTTTGTACAAACTCTGCAGAGTCACATATTCCTCCAAATCATCTATTCCCTGTCCCAGATCGATACTATCTTATTCTAATCAAATGTCAGTTTTGATGACAGAGACTCCGGTGATTCGCATGAGTGCTAATTCCGGTTAAATGATTATTCCTGTGGATGGACTAACCCATTTATTCTCATGAATTAAATGTTTATTGTGAGTATTATTTACTTGTGAATCAAAGCCCTTTCTGCGATGTCGCTCAGACGTCCGACTGTGGCATTGTTGTATTTTACCTTTCTTTTTAAAGCCCTTTATGTGATGTCGCCCCGACGTCCGACTGTGGCATTTCTTTTTAAAGCCCTTTCTGTGATGTCGCCCCGACGTCCGACTGTGGCATTTCTTTTAAAGCCCTTTCTGTGATGTCGCCCCGACGTCCGACTGTGGCATTTCTTTTAAAGCCCTTTCTGTGATGTCGCCCCGACATCCGACTGTGGTATTTCTTTTAAAGCCCTTTATGTGGTGTCGCTAAGACGCCCGACTGTGGCATCATTTCCTTATATTTATTTGTTCACCTTTCGAGGCATCGCTTCAGACACCCGATCGGTAGTTATTTATGTTTTGTTGGGATTTCAGGCGGACTACCGCCGTTTCCCTTTTACTTTCCTTGTTATGCTAATTTTTGAAAGTACATTGGTGAATTATTCATGACGCATCCATGCATGCATTGGTTATATCTTACGTCCGAACTGTCTTGCGAGTACTTTCAAAGTACTCACTGGCTTGTTGATTTGGCCAGATGCTGACGAAGGCGATCTCATGGATGAAGAGTTTGATAGCGAGTCCGACACCTATAGGAGTCCCAGTCAGTCTCGTGCGACCCTGGATTTGGTCACTGTTTTATATCCGCTTTCGCTACCAAATAAATTCATCGAGCCTCACCTCGACGCTCGATGAGATGATAGACTTAAAGTCTTGTATTTCTCTCCCCGCTGTGTTTCTCCACCACCGCCCTATCCTTGAGTCAGTAGTATGCCTCCACACCACTGTGTCATGTCCGCCATTATGTATAATTATTGGCGTGCTTGTAATAATTTGGTTGAGCAACCGTAGTTCGACCCTGTAATATATTTTATGCTACTGGCTTATTGTATCAAGAATTTGTCTACCAGTGAGGAGGATTTCTCTCATACTGGACTCAAAAGATTGGTTTCTCAATAAATATTTTTATTGGAAAACCGGTCGTGACAAGCTTGGTACCAGAGCCAGGCTGACTGTAGGAAGCCACTAGGTGCAATCGCTAATTGGTTATTAGCATGATAGAGCTAATTTATATTTTTGCAATGGTAGTCATTTTCTGTCAGTCAGCATAAATTTATGATCTGACCATGCAGAATTTTTGCCTACTTTTGTAGATGGCCGACAACAGCTGCGAGTCTCAGACCTTCGCCAACGTGCCCGATGGGTTCGTCAAGCTTCTTTCCTTCATCGTTCAGGTCGCGATGGGGCCGTCTGTGCGCCCAGTCTTCACACTTTGCCAGCACCGAGTCAACGATAGTCTGACTATGCACCAGGCCGCGGTGCAGTTCAAGGGAGGGCGTGGTGAGTTACGCCGCTTCCGGTTCATGGGAAGAGCCATGCCTACGGAGAGGCACGCTATGCAGATGGCAGCCCGCGAGGTGATAGCTCGTCTCAGGGATGTCCTTCCCGTGATGAAGACTCGTCGTTACCGTTATCTTCCGTGCCATGTGCCTTACACCTGTCACTACGCATACTCCTGCCCCAGAGGAGAACGAGACGAGGCTTTTGAGATGCTCATTGAGTATCTCCGGGCCCTGGAGGCAGCCTTCGACAACCTGGTGGACGACTTCGTAGCTACCCGCATGGACTCAGTTCATGGCAGTGCTGCCAACAGGAGGGAGCTCCTACCCATCGCACCGCCGCTGACTTTGGTCTCGTCCTCAGCATCTTTTACGCCTACTCATCGCCTGCCTTCTACCGAAGAATTCAACCAAGTCATTGCACCCACTTCAGCGCGCACTGCACCACCCTTCGCGCCCACTCCTGTACGTGTTGCTCCGCCCCTGGCAACCGCTCCGTCCACTCTGCGCAACACTACACGTATGGAGCCTATTAGCGAGGAGGAAGTCGAGTCCCCAACCTCGCTACGCCTCGCCCTCGGCAGGGCAAAGGAGGTCGTCAACATCTCTGCCTAAGTACGCCTAGCTGCCATGTATTGCACCGCTTTGTAAGATATGTACATAGGTCGTGAGAAGTAGCCTGTTTGCGCATCATGTAGGATCTGGAGAAGTGCACTAGCCTAAATAACATGTCAGGATTATGTACGCATATCCTGAGTGATGTATTGTATAATTACCGCCCGCGTGTAAGATATGTAATGAGCAGTCCTTCTCCGTGCGCAAGACGATTTGTTTTTTCTTAAGTAAGCTGGTTTATTTAGTTTTATTTGCCAGCTTTATGCATTTTTTTCTTTGAATTGTTTTTGCGACTCTTTCCGCTTTTCTTATGAGTTTTACAAAAATATTTCCCCCAGAGTAAAAAATGTCTCGTCCTTGGACTCGCTCCATGCCAACTCCACCAGAGGAAAATTTTGATGCACAACCCAACAACGAGTTCACTCAGGGACAGTCAAGCCAACAGGGCAGTGAATCGGCACTTTCACAAATGTGCCGCCTTTATGAGCAGAGTCAGCAACAACATCGGGAAATGATGAACCAAGTCATCAACATGGGAAATCATCATGGACAGTATCAGCAGCATTCCAAGTTATCTGAGCTACAGAAGACACGTCCTCAAACATTTTCTCACACTGACAAACCTCTTGAAGCCGAGGACTGGCTTCGAGATATGGAGAGAAAATTAATTATTGCAAAATGTTCAGACCCCGAGAAGATATTGTATGCTCCGCACTATCTCACAGGAGCAGCCGCATCGTGGTGGGAGAATTTTCTGCACATGCATCCCAACGAAAATGACATAACCTGGGATGATTTCAAGGAAGGTTTCCGTGGTGCACACATTCCTAAGAGTATTATGAAAATCAAGAAGAGAGAATTCGATGACCTCAAACAAAGGAACATGACAGTGTCAGATTACAACAGTCAATTTACTCTATTGTCCCGCTACGCCAATGAAGAGCATATGACTGAAATCAAGAAGATGGAGAAATTCCTTGACGGTCTGGCGCCCGCGCTTAAATGCCAACTGGTCGTGCACACTTTTCCTGATTTTAAAACACTGGTAGACAAAGCCATTACTCTGGAAAATGAGAGACGTAGTCTGGAAGATATTCGCAAGCGAAAAAGGGACCAGACTAATCATGCTCGCAATCACCGAAGCAAGACAGATTTTCAAAAGGGTGGGACACACAAATTCTCATCCAATGTCTCACGCCCAATCAAGAATTTTCATGCAAGGGACAAGGAATTCACTTATCGCCCCGGCGTTACTTGTTACGCTTGTGGAGAAGAAGGGCACTATGCCAAACAGTGCCCCAAGCCAAGGAATTCAACCCCAAAGCCGAACAACGACGGCAACAATTCCGCGCCCAAGCGAAACAATTTCAATCCCAACAATAACCACAGGAAGGGTCATCTGAACCACGTAACTAAAGAGGAGGCACAAAATGCTCCGGATATCGTACTCGGTACGTTTCCTGTCAACACAATACCTGCAATGGTTTTGTTTGATTCTGGAGCTTCTCACTCTTTCATTTTGAAAAGTTTTGCTTTGCAAAATAATTTTTCGATGCTTCCCCTGGAGAAATCCATGACCATCAAGTCCCCTGGGATTCAGCAAGTTACTCAGAATTACTGTCAGAATGTGGTCATGGAGTTCGAAGGATTGGAGTTTCACGCAAATCTTATTGTGTTGGAAAATAAAGGACTGGATGTCATCCTAGGGATGGATTGGCTAACCACCAATAAGGGTTTTATCGACTGTTTCAACAGGACCGTAATTCTCACACACCACCAAGGGAAGACAATAAGAGTATCAGCCAAGGAAGGAAAAATACCCCGGCAACCGAGATTGAATAAGGTGGACGTTTCTAAGCTAAACAAGGTTCCAGTAGTGTGTGAATTTCCAGATGTATTCCCTGAAGAGCTACCAGGCATGCCACCAGACCGAGAAATAGAATTCCGCATTGAGCTAGCACCAGGAACCACTCCCATATACAACAAAACCATACAGAATGGCACCATCCGAGTTGATCGAGTTGAAGAAGCAAATAAAGGAATTACTGGAAAAGGGATATATTCGAGCCAGCTCCTCACCTTGGGGATCACCAATTTTATTTGCCAAAAAGAAGGATGGAACGCTGAGATTGTGTATTGACTATCGAGCACTTAACATGGTCACAATCAAAAACAAATACCCGATGCCAAGGATAAACGATTTGTTTGATCAACTCGCTCAGGCCAAGGTATTCTCAAAAATTGACTTAAGGTCAGGATACCATCAATTGAAAGTACGAACGGAAGATATCCCCAAAACAGCCTTCACCTTCAGATATGGACTGTACGAGTTCACAGTAATGCCATTTGGATTAACTAACGCCCCAGCATATTTTGTTCACCTCATGAACAAAGTATTTATGAAGTTTATGGACAAGTTCGTCGTGGTATTCATCGATGATATTCTGGTATACTCCAAGACACCAGAAGAGCACGCAGAACATCTCAGGATTGTGCTAGGAGAGCTAAGAAAACACCAATTGTATGCCAAGTTCAGCAAGTGCGAATTTTGGCTAAGACAAGTAGGCTTTCTAGGCCACGTGCTGACCCAAGACGGTATCGCAGTGGACCCAGAGAAAGTCAAGGCCGTACTTGGCTGGAAGTCACCAGCCAGCGTAACGGACATACGGAGTTTCTTGGGAATGGCAGGATATTACCGCAGATTTATTGAAGGATTTTCCACCATAGCCAAGCCTATGACGCAGTTACTCAAGAAAGATAAGAAGTTTGAATGGACAGAAACCTGCGAGAAAAGTTTCCAAGAACTAAAGCGGAAGTTAACAACAGCACCAGTATTAATTGTACCCAACATACACAAGAATTTTGAAGTATATTGTGACGCGTCCAGAAAGGGTCTCGGATGCGTGTTGATGCAGGAAGGCAAGGTTGTCGCCTACGCTTCAAGGCAACTTCGCAAGCATGAGGAAAATTATCCCACTCATGACTTAGAAATGGCAGCAGTTATTCATGCACTCAAGGAATGGAGGCATTTCTTACTTGGGAATCGATGTGAAATATATACGGATAACAAAAGTCTCAAATATATTTTCACACAGCCAGAATTAAACTTATGGCAACGACGTTGGTTGGAGTTAGTAAAGGATTATGATGTTGATATCCATTACCATCCAGGGAAAGCAAATGTAGTGGCCGATGCCCTTAGTCGGAACCCCAGCTCCGACGAAAACTATCTGCACAGCTTGAGGCCCGAATTCCATCAAGAATTTGCCAAGCTCAACTTGATAATGGTAGCAGAAGGCACCATATCAAACTTGGAAATACAACCCAACCTTGTGGAGAAAATTAAAGAAGCTCAGCCCGGTCACACCAGCATCAAAGGCATCAAAAGGAAGTTGAGTATGGGCAAGGCCTCGGAATTCGTCATAGACAAAGAAGGAATAGTATGGTACGGAGAAAGGCTCTGCGTGCCAAACATAGAAGACCTTAAACAGCAAATTTTAGCTGAAGCACACACCACTCCATATGCAATCCACCCTGGAGGAACCAAAATGTATAAAGATATTCAGGAAAGATTTTGGTGGCAGGGTATGAAGAGGGACATAGCCGCCTTCATTGCATGTTGCGACTCATGTTAGCGCATAAAAGCTGAGCATCAGAGACCAGCCGGACTACTGCAACCTAACAAAATACCTGAGTGGAAATGGGATGTAATAGGGATGGATTTTATTGTCGGACTACCTCGGTCATGACACGGGAATGATGCCATATGGGTCATCACTGACAGGTTGACCAAAGTGGCACACTTTATTCCAGTGAAGACAACCTACAACACTCAGAGGCTTGCCAGGATTTATCTTTCCCGCATAGTTTGTCTGCACGGTGTCCCGAAGACTATAATATCCGACAGAGGCACTCAGTTCATCTCAAGATTTTGGGAGCATTTACAACAGGCTCTGGGAACCCAACTAGCCTTCAGTACCACATACCACCCACAGACTGATGGACAAACAGAACGCGTAAACCAGGTTTTAGAAGACATGCTGAGAGCATGTGTCCTCACATATGGAACCAGTTGGGAAGAAAGCTTGCCATACGCCGAGTTCGCGTATAACAATAGCTACCAGGCCAGCCTACAAATGGCACCCTTTGAGGCTTTATACGGACGAAGATGTCGTACCCCGTTAAATTGGTCAGAGACCGGAGACAGCCGCATCTTTGGACCAGACATGCTCAGAGAAGCCGAGGAAAAGGTCAAGCTAATCAGAGACCGACTTAAGACCGCTCAAAGTCGACAGAAGAGTTATTATGATCAGAAACATCGTAGGGTCAGCTTCGAACCCGATGAGTTCGTATACCTGAGAGTATCCCCTATGAGAGGACTGCAACGGTTTAAGATTAAAGGAAAGTTAGCACCAAGATTCATTGGACCATTCTGCATAGTGGCACAAAGAGGCACTGTAGCCTACCAGTTAGACTTACCCGAAGACTTGTCCGACATTCACGACGTGTTCCACGTCTCTCAATTAAAGAACTGCGTAAACAACCCAGAGAAACAAGTATCCCATGAAAACATTGACGTGCAGCCAGACCTCACTTATCGGGAACGTCCCGTAAGAATATTAGAGGAGTCTGAAAGGAGGACCCGACAGAAGACCATCAAGTTTTTCAAAGTCCAGTGGAGCAATCACACCGACAGAGAAGCAACTTGGGAAAGCGAGGATTTTCTTCGGATAGAGCATCCACACTTATTTAAGGATCAGCTGAAATCTCGGGGACGAGATTTTTCCTAAGGGGGTAGGTGTTGTGACACTCCAAAATTTTTATTTGGTTTTTATCAAAAACTTTGTGGTTTTTGAAGAGAGGCTATTTAAAATTTTTCTTTCAGAAAACCTTCCTCTTAAAAACTTCCTTGCTTGGGCTAGGATTTTATTTTTTCAAACCTTGGTGTTTGAACCTTTTGAATCTTCTTCTCTGTTGGTTCCCTCTCAAATTTATTTTGGGAGTTTAATCTTTTTCTTTTAAAAAGAACTCTATGAAAACTTGGGATTTTCATATCTTGAAAACCACCCATGGCTTTGCATTTTTGCCCATGTGGTAAAAACCCCTCCAAAACCTCCCCTACTCCTTGTGATCCACCTAAGTTCTCTGTCCCAAATAATCCAAGCAAGTTTTGGATTTTATTCTAATTATTTTTCCTCTCAAATCAATTCTGAAAATTATTTGGAGCCTGAGTAATTTTCAAAGCAAGTACCCTATTGCTTTTGAGTTTTGACCTCAAACCAACTCTCCTGGATAGTCCTTTGTACCCACAACCCAGAACCATCTTGATCCACTCCTCCTCTTTTCAAAATTTTCAAAATTTAGTCTCTGCAAGTTTGGACCAGATTTGCCAAATTTGATGAAATTCATATCTACACTCCTCCAAAAATTCCACCAAAATTCAGGCAGCCTACTTGAGCAATGAGAAGCCAGTCCTCCAAAAATCAGCTCAAGGAAAAATCACCAGAGGCCAAATTCATTCTGTCGAACACCTTGCATGCACTGTTGCTGTTCAAAATTCAGAAAATTCAGACTTCAGTGTCATTTTGCGTTTGTCAGCTTCACTCACGCGATCACAGTGCACTTGGCACGTTCCTCGCAGCCCCTCCCTCTTGTCCGGAGCTTCACACGCGTGCGTGGAGTCTTCCTGGCGTCGGTGGCACGCTGGCCCGCCCTCGCCGGCGTCTTCTGCGGCGTCGGGACCTCCCGTGGCGGCCGACAGGGGACAAGAACGGCGGCTCAACGCCGTTCCGTGCCGCCCATCGCCCCTCTGCTCTCCGCGTGGCCTCATGCGTGCCAGCGCACGCCCATGGCACCGCCACCGTGGCCGGCAAGCACGGGACGCGCTCCCTGCCGCCGACGGGCCCGCGCCGCCCGTTCTGTCGAACTCACCCCAAAGCACCAAACTCCCGCCCGTTTAGCACCTAAAGGGGACCGGTGGACCTCAACGGCGATGCTCAAGCCCCTAATCCCCCTGCACATCCACGGCACCGCCGTAATCACTCGCCGGAGATCCCCGTTCATGGCAACCGCCTCGGGCCGCCTATAAAAAGGGCCCCCGAGCTCACCCTCGTGCACGCAGCATCACCACTCCTCACCAACACCCCGCCAGTCCACTAGGAGGACCTCAAGGAGGTCTCCTCCCCCAACTCCGGCCGCCCCGATCCGCCTCGGCCTCCACCACGATTCGCTCCGGTGAGGCCATCTCCGGCGCCCAAACCCCGTCCGTTACCCTCTCTAGCTACCAGGAGCCTAACCCCCTCCTCAATTTGATCTCTGCAGCCCTCTCCGACGAGTCCCTCGACCACCCGAGCCGCCGTCCGCCGGAGCAAAGCTCGCCGTCGACGTGGTACTCGCCGGCGACCACCACCACCACCAACCAACGCGGAATGGCGCCCTGAGCACGAAGGTACCCTCCGATCCCCCTGCCTCGCCGTGGATCGCCGCCGGCGACCACCGCGGCTCTCGGGCGCCGACGAGCTTCGCCCCCCCCCCCATTTTGAAATTTCAAACCTGACGAGTGGGACCCCACCGTCAGCCTCTCTGCTCTCTCTACTAAAATGTTTTCTAGAAGCGCCTTCGGGCAAAGTACATTTTCCCTTGGGGCTGGCGTAGTTTCTGCCGAAACGTTTTTGTTTTTACAAGCTAGCCCCTGGAAACTTTCTGTTTCATTACAGATGAGTCCCTGGGCAAAAACCCTTATAACTTTTAAACAGAAAAGTATTTTTGATTGATTCTTTTTCTGTTCTCTTTAAAATTTTGTCTAGTTTTTTATCAGATTTATTCGAAAAATATTTGGAATATTTTTGTGCACTCCTTGGTATTTACGATAGCGCGCGTATTTTCTTTATACCGTAGATACCGAAGGAGGTGACGGAGTCGCGAACTTCACCGAGCTAGGCTCCGACTACTCTGAACCAGGCAAGCATGTTTGAACTTTTGATATGATGAGTGTCTTGGCATGTTTTGCATTTATTTAGTTTTATGGCATGTTGAGAAGCATATCGATGAACGTTATTTTATGCGATAATGAGGTAAGTGAGTTCGATGATCCATAAGTGGATGGATGTGAGTATGAATGGCCATGTGTTGGCATGAGGATGGGTGAGATGGCAGTGTTGTAGCATGCCAGTCTTATGCCAGACTATGTGACTTCAGTGTCAAACCGTATCGGTCCAGTTCCTCTCATTTCCTTCCCTGTACTACCACATGTTTTCCGCAAGGAATATGGTTTAGTAAGTTGCGAACCGCTTTTTTGGTACACACCAAAAGGAGAGGCCGTGATGATGGTTCCATGGCCCTGGATTAAAGACAGTCATCCGGTCAGGGGGCATGGGTGTTTCCGGTTGGGACCGAGAGGGGGGCACCCCTTAGAGCGCGCGTATATAAATTTGATCCCATGCTATTCGAGATTGTGATCTCCCCGTCTCAAAAGTTTTTCTTGGATGATGTCTAGGGTGATTCCTAGCATCGAGAGGTAGGATGGGTGTGTACTGGTTAGCTGTGTTTTCTTCCGAAATACCGTAAACAGAACTAGTCCTTCGTGGCTACGGAAATCCGTTGGCTGTGGGAAAAATTTTGTACAAACTCTGCAGAGTCACATATTCCTCCAAATCATCTATTCCCTGTCCCAGATCGATATTATCTTATTCTAATCAAATGTCAGTTTTGATGATAGAGACTCCGGTGATTCGCATGAGTGCTAATTCCGGTTAAATGATTATTCCTGTGGATGGACTAACCCATTTATTCTCATGAATTAAGTGTTTATTGTGAGTATTATTTACTTGTTAATCAAAGCCCTTTCTGCGATGTCGCTCAGACGTCCGACTGTGGCATTGTTGTATTTTACCTTTCTTTTTAAAGCCCTTTATGTGATGTCGCCCCGACGTCCGACTGTGGCATTTCTTTTTAAAGCCCTTTCTGTGATGTCGCCCCGACGTCCGACTGTGGCATTTCTTTTAAAGCCCTTTCTGTGATGTCGCCCCGACGTCCGACTATGGCATTTCTTTTAAAGCCCTTTCTGTGATGTCGCCCCGACATCCGACTGTGGTATTTCTTTTAAAGCCCTTTATGTGGTGTCGCTAAGACGCCCGACTGTGGCATCATTTCCTTATATTTATTTGTTCACCTTTTGAGGCGTCGCTTCAGACACCCGATCGGTAGTTATTTATGTTTTGTTGGGATTTCAGGCGGACTACCGCCGTTTCCCTTTTACTTTCCTTGTTATGCTAATTTTTGAAAGTACATTGGTGAATTATTCATGACGCATCCATGCATGCATTGGTTATATCTTACGTCCGAACTGTCTTGCGAGTACTTTCAAGGTACTCACTGGCTTGTTGATTTGGCCAGATGCTGACGAAGGCGATCTCATGGATGAAGAGTTTGATAGCGAGTCCGACACCTAGAGGAGTCCCAGTCAGTCTCGTGCGACCCTGGATTTGGTCACTGTTTTATATCCGCTTCCGCTACCAAATAAATTCATCGAGCCTCACCTCGACGCTCGATGAGATGATAGACTTAGAGTCTTGTATTTCTCTCCCCGCTGTGTTTCTCCACCACCGCCCTATCCTCGAGTCAGTAGTATGCCTCCACACCACTGTGTCATGTCCGCCATTATTTATAATTATTGGCGTGCTTGTAATAATTTGGTTGAGCAACCGTAGTTCGACCCTGTAATATATTTTATGCTACTGGCTTATTGTATCAAGAATTTGTCTACCAGTGAGGAGGATTTCTCTCATACTGGACTCAAAAGATTGGTTTCTCAATAAATATTTTTATTGGAAAACCGGTCGTGACAGAGATGATGGCCTCCTCAGACACCTTTCGGATCTTAAGGCGAGGGCTGTTGAAACGCTGGATGAACTTCTGCAGGGTCTCTCCAGGCTGCTGCTTGATGCGGCGCAAGTCGCTCATGGCCGGGGGCTAGTCACGTGTGCCTTGGAAGTTGGCGATGAATCGGGTGCGCATCTCGTCCCAGGAGGATATCGTGCCAGGAGCCAGGTTCAGGAGCCAGGTGCGGGCGCCGTCCTTGAGCGCCATGGGGAACCAGTTCACCATGACCTTCTCATCCCCGTTGGCGGCTTCGATGCCCAGCTCATAGAGCTGGAGGAACTCCGCAGGGTCAGCCGTGCCATCATAGCGCGGGGGCAAATCTAGCTTGAACTTGCCCAGCCAGGCCACGCTGCGCAGCTCGGCGGTGAAGGCACGGCAGCCTACAATGGCCGCGGGAGGCCTTGGGTGACGGAGAGCTTAATCTTGGAAGTCTCTGTGCGCTGCCGCCAGGTGCAGCGCGGGGTCTTGATGCGCTGGAGCAGGAGCACGTTCGTGCTGGACCGGTGCGGGGAGCACACGGGCGGCTTCTTGGGGCCGAGGGATCTCTTGGCAGCTCTTCTCCTGCTGTGCTGGCACCGGACGGAGTGGGTTCCGCCCAGGGGCCACGCGCCTTGGGGCCAAGGCGCCTTCTTGAGGGGGAGGCGGCTGAGGCGCCCCCGGAGCTTCGTTGCCCGCGCAGGGCGGGGCGCAGTGCAGTGAGAGGGACGGCGTAGGGGAGCCCCAACCAGCGCTGACGAGCTCGGTGATGCGGGCGAGCCACTCGTCGTAGAGGTCGTCGATGGGGCGGTAGTGCAGGAGCTCCCGCGCCAGGAGCAGCGCAGCGTGCGCGTCCGCAGGAGCGCGACGGGCATGGGACGAGGAGCCGGCTGGAGTCAGCGACGGGGTGGCGGTGCGGCCTTCTCGCCGGACCGAAGGGTGCAGGGACGACGCCTGCTGCTCGTTCCCCGCCGGGCCGGTGGCGGCGTTGACGGCAGGCGATGGGGAATGGCGGGGGCGCCCGCCGACGGGGGCCGTCTGGGCGACGCAAGTGGCGAGAGAGGCCCGGCGCTCGGCGCGGGCTCGACGAGCATCTGACATGGATGCGACGGGCGGCGAAACACGAGGTGACGGAAGGCGGATTCCGGCGCACCCCTACCTGGCGCGCCAAATGTCGGGTTTCGGGTTCCGGCAGACCCTCTAGGTTCAAACTCTGGGGTGCGCGTGGAGATCACACCTCCTGCCTACCCATGTCTCATCGCCTCGCAAGGATCTAAAACTACATAAAGAACAACACAAGGGACACGAGATTTATACTGGTTCAGGCCACCATTGTGGTGTAATACCCTACTCCAGTTTGTGGTGTGTGGATTGCCTCTGGGCCTGATGACGAACAGTACAAGGAAGAACAGCCTCGCAAGGGTCTGTTCTTGGCTGGTGCGATGAACTGCTAGGGGGAGTTCAGTCGCCTCTCTCCTTCTCTCTAGATGGCTAGATGCCCAAAATCTCCTCTTCGATGGCCAGATGCCTCTACCCTGTGGGTGGCTAGTCCTATTTATAGGCGGAGGCCCTGGGCCTCTTCCCAAATATTGAGCAAGAAGGGCGCCAAACAATTGGCCATTTTGAAGGGGAACATCTAGTACACTTATCCTGACTAAAGTTGGTCCTCGCCTGCCAAAGACCCTGACGATGACGCCGGCTTGGGCTCCACGATGACCTTCATTCTGCCGTCCTGCTGGTCTTGGTCTTGTTGCACCTAAATGGCTGCCTTTGCTTGATACTCTCACCTGTGCTTGCTGCCTTTGCACCAAAGAGGAAACAAGGACTCTGCGCAGGCCGGCGCCTGCCTGGCCTCGGTCGTCATGGCTTGCGTCACGGGCACCTCATGAGGTACCCCGCCTTGATCTCTCCGCCTCCTCGCGAGCCAGCCTGACGAGGCGGTGCCCGAGGAAGCCTCCTGTCATCTGCCTCGCGAGGCTTGGCCCCTTGCGAGGGTCTTGAGTACGCGTTGATGAAGATGGGCCGTACTGGGCCACTCCTTGAGCCACGCCACAGACCGCAGGCAGGCAAGTCTGGGTACCCCCGTTCCTAGAACGCCGACACTTTGCCCTTTTTCTTGAAACTGGTGGTCTTATTGACCATCAACACTTGATACTCCTTCTTGATTTCTACCTCCGCAGCCTTTAGCATTGCGAAGAGCTCGGGAATTGTCTTATCCATCCCTTGCATATTATAGTTCATCACGAAGCTCTTGTAGCTTGGTGGCAGTGATTGAAGAATTCTGTCAATGACGCTATCATCCGGAAGATTAACTCCCAGTTGAATCAAGTGATTGTTATACCCAAACATTCTGAGTATATGCTCACTGACAGAACTATTCTCCTCCATCTTGCAGCTATAGAACTTATTGGAGACTTCATATCTCTCAATCCGGGCATTTGCTTGAAATATTAACTTCAACTCCTGGAATATCTCATATGCTCCATGACGTTCAAAACGTCGTTGAAGTCCCGGTTCTAAGCCATAAAGCATGGCACACTGAACTACCAAGTAGTCATCAACTTTGCTCTGCCAGACGTTCATAACATCTGTTGTTGCTCCTGCAGCAGGTTTGGTACCTAGCGGTGCTTCGAAGACGTAATTCTTCTATGCAGCAATGAGGATAATCCTCAAGTTATGAACCCAGTCCATGTAATTGCTACCATCATCTTTCAACTTTGCTTTCTCAAGGAACGCATTAAAATTCAACGGAACAACAGCACGGGCCATCTATCTACAACAAACATAGACAAGCAAAATACTATCAGGTACTAAGTTCATGATAAATTTAAGTTCAATTAATCATATTACTTAAGAACTCCCACTTAGATAGACATCCGTCTAATCATCTAAGTGATCACGTGATCCAAATCAACTAAACCATAACCGATCATCACGTGAAATGGAGTAGTTTTCAATGGTGAACATCACTATGTTGATCATATCTACTATATGATTCACGCTCGACCTTTCAGTCTCAGTGTTCCGAGGCCATATCTGCATATGCTAGGCTCGTCAAGTTTAACCTGAGTATTCTGCGTGTGCAAAACTGGCTTGCACCCGTTGTAGATGGACGTAGAGCTTATCACACCCGATCATCACGTGGTGTCTGGGAACGCCGAACTTTGGCACCAGTGCATACTCAGGGAGAATACTTTTATCTTGAAATTTAGTGAGAGATCATCTTATAATGCTACCATCAATCAAAGCAAGATAAGATGCATAAAAGATAAACATCACATGCAATCAATATAAGTGATATGATATGGACATCATCATCTTGTGCTTGTGATCTCCATCTCCGAAGCACCATCATAATCACCATCGTCACCGTCGCGACACCTTGATCTCCATCATAGCATCGTTGTCGTCTCGCCAACTATTGCTTCTACGACTATCGCTACCACTTAGTGATAAAGTAAAGCAATTACATGGCGATTGCATTGCATACAATAAAACGACAACCATATGGCTCCTGCCAGTTGCCGATAACTCGGTTACAAAACATGATCATCTCATACAATAAAATATAGCATCACGTCTTGACCATATCACATCACAACATGCCCTGCAAAAACAAGTTAGACGTCCTCTACTTTGTTGTTGCAAGTTTTACGTGGCTGCTACGGGCTTAGCAAGAACCGTTCTTACCTACGCATCAAAACCACAACGA
Organism: Triticum dicoccoides; assembly: GCF_002162155.2. NCBI lineage: Eukaryota > Viridiplantae > Streptophyta > Magnoliopsida > Poales > Poaceae > Triticum > Triticum dicoccoides. The sequence goes on from NC_041381.1 coordinate 328,887,153, forward strand.
TAGTTCGTCAAGTTAGTGATGTTTTAACCTTCTCAAGGACCAAGCGTAGCCACACTCGGTTCAACTAAAGTTGGAGAAACTGACACCTGCCAGCCACCTGTGTGCAAAGCACGTCGGTACAACCAGTCTCACGTAAGCGTACGCGTAATGTCGGTCCGGGCCGCTTCATCCAACAATACCGCCGAACCAAAGTATGACATGCTGGTAAGCAGTATGACTTGTATCACCCACAACTCACTTGTGTTCTACTCGTGCATATAACATCTACGCATAAAACCTGGCTCGGATGCCACTACTGGAGAATGAGGTAATTTCAAAAAATTTCCTACGCACACGCAAGATCATGGTGATGCATAGCAACGAGAGGGGTGAGTGTTGTCCACATACTCTCGTAGACCGAAAGAGGAAGCGTTAGCACAACGCGGTTGATGTAGTCGTACGTCTTCATGGCGCGATCGATCAAGCACCGAAAGCACGACACCTCCGAGTTCTTGCACACATTCAGCTCGATGACGTCCCTCAAACTCAGATTCAGCCGAGTGTCGAGGGAGAGTTCCGTCAGCATGACGGCGTGGTGACGATGATGATGTTCTACCAATGCAGGGCTTCGCCTAAGCACCGCTACGATATTATCGAGGAGGACTATGGTGGAGGGGGGCACCGCACACGGCTAAGAGATCAATGATCAATTGTTGTGTCTATGGGGTGCCCCCTCCTCCGTATATAAAGGGGGGGAGGAGGATAGGGCCGGCCAAGGGGAGAGGCGCGCCCAAGGGGGGGCAATCCTACTCCAAGTAGGTTTGCCCCCCCTTTCCTATTCCAAGTAGAAGAAGGGGAAGGAGGAGGTGGAGAGAAGGAAGGAGAAGGGGGGCCACCGCCCCCTTCCCTTTCACAATTCAGAATTGGGCAAGGGGGCCACGCGCCACCTCCTGGCCTCCCTCTCTCCTTTCCACTAAGGCCCATAAGGCCCAATAGCTTCCCGGGGAGGGGGGGTTCCGGTAACCCCCGGTACTCCAATATATATCCGATAACCCCCGGAACTATTCCGGTGTCCGAATATAGTAGTCCAATATATCAATCTTCATGCCTCGACCATTTCGAGACTCCTCGTCATGTCCGTGATCACATCCGGGACTCCGAACAACCTTCGGTACATCAAAACACATAAACTCATAATATAACTGTGATCTAACTTTAAGCGTGCGGACCCTACGGGTTCGAGAACTATGTAGACATGACCGAGACACGTCTCCGGTCAATAACCAATAGCGGAACCTGGATGCTCATATTGGCTCCTACATATTCTACGAAGATCTTTATCGGTCAAACTGCATAACAATATACGTTGTTCCCTTTGTCATTGGTATGTTACTTGCCCGAGATTCGATCGTCGGTATCTCAATACCTAGTTCAGTCTCGTTACCGGCAAGTCTCTTTACTCGTTACGTAATGCATCATCCCGTAACTAACTCATTAGCTACATTGCTTGCAAGGCTTATAGTGATGTGCATTACTGAGAGGGCCCAGAGATACCTCTCCGACAATCGGAGTGATAAATCCTAATCTCGAAATACGTCAACTCAACAAGTACCTTTGGAGACACCTGCAGAGCACCTTTATAATCACCCAGTTACATTGTGACGTTTGGTAGCACACAAAGTGTTCCTCCTGTAAGCGGGAGTTACATAATCTCATAGTCATAGGAACATGTATAAGTCATGAAGAAAGAAATAGCAACATACTAAATGATCAAGTGCTAAGCTAACGGAATGGGTCAAGTCAATCACATCATTCTCCTAATGATGTGATCCTGTTAATCAAATGAAAACTCATGTCTATGGTTAGGAAACTTAACCATCTTTGATTCACGAGCTAGTCAAGTAGAGGCATACTAGTGACACTATGTTTGTCTATGTATTCACACATGTATTATGTTTTCGGGTAATACAATTCTAGCATGAATAATAAACATTTATCATGATATGAGGAAATAAATAATAACTTTATTATTGCCTCTAGGGCATATTTCCTTCAGCTTTGATACCAATTGAAAGATCGTGGATGTCGCCTAGAGTGGGGGGGTGAATAGGCGCTTTAAAAAATTACGGTTTAGGCTTGAACAAATGTGGAATAAACCTAGTGGTTAATTTGTCAAGCACAAAACCTAAAACAACTAGGCTCACCTATGTGCACCAACAACTTAAGCTAAGCAAGATAAACAACTATGTGATAGAAAGATATATAACATGAAACACTATGGCTATCACAGAGTAAAGTGCATAAGGGGCTCGGGTAAGAGATAACCGAGGCATGCGGAGACGATGATGTATCCCGAAGTTCACACCCTTGCAGATGCTAATCTCCATTTGGAGCGGTGTGGAGGCACAATGCTCCCCAAGAAGCCACTAGGGCCACCGTGATCTCCTCATGCCCTCGCACAATGCAAGATGCTGTGATTCCACTAAGGGACCCTTGAGGACGGTCGCTGAACCGTACAAATGGCAACCCTTGGGGGCGGTCACCGAACCCGTACACTTTGGCAACCCTTGGGGGCGGCCACCGGAACCCGTCAAATTGCTCGGGGCGATCTCCACAACCTAATTGGAGACCTCGACGGTTGCCTGGAGCTTTACACCACAATGATTGAGCTTCGAACACCACCAATAGTTTAGAGCGCCCAAGCGCCCAAGAGGAACAAGCTCTAGGGTACCAAGCACCCAAGAGTAATAAGCTACTCAACTTCACTTCCCACGTATCGCCGTGGAGAACTCAAACCGATGCACCAAATGCAATGGCAAGGGCACACGGAGTGCCCAAGTCCCTCACTCTCAAATCCCACCAAAGCAACTAATGCTATGGAGGAAAATGAGAGGAAGAACAAGAAGGAGAACACCAAGAACTACAAGATCTAGATCCAAGGGGTTCCCCTCACATAGAGGAAAAAGTGATTGGTGCAAATGTGGATCTAGATCTCCTCTCTCTTTTCCCTCAAAAACTAGCAAGAATCCATGGAGGGATTGAGAGATAGCAAGCTCAAAGAAGGTCAACAATGGGGGCAAAACACGAGCTCAAAGGAGTAGCTACCAACGGGGAAGAAGACCCCCTTTTATAGGTCCCCACAAATCTGCCCGTTATGTGCAGAAAATAGTAGGACCGGTACAACTGGTGCACGAACCGATACAACTGGTCAAAGTAGAGGAAAAACCAACCTATAGGAAAAATTCCTAAGCGGTGCAACAGCCCGAGGAAGCGGTAGTACCGGTTAAACTGAACTAACCGGTATAACCGGTTAATAACCGCCCAAGAACCGCTGCAAAACAGAAACTAGTCCGGTGGTAGAGCGGTACATGGCCGGTACAACCATCAGACCAACTCTGGAGCGGTACAACAGCCCCAAACACTGACACAACCGGTCAACCGGTACAACCGGTGTAAGAAGCGGTACAACCGGTCTATGAAAAACTGGTAAGAACAAAACAACCATAACTTTCGCATACGAGCTCCGAATTCGACGAAATCAAGTTTGTTGGAAAGATATGGACAAGAGCAAACACATTCTTGATAAAAATATCAAGAAATAGCAATTGGGAAAATAGCCAAAATAAAATGGTGAGAACTTTCTCAATTAAGACCGATAAAAACTCCAACACCGAAAACACAAAAGAAGATGCATATAAAATCGGTTTTTGATGAAGTCGATCTTATCATGAAGATGACCATAAGCTCCAAATCTCACAAGGGGAAGAACCAAACAAGAACCAAGAGAGATGATGCAAGGTTGTAATGGTTTGAGCTCTCGACGAATGATACGATCAAGCTAATAGAGAGTCCCCCCTTGATAGTACGACAATTGATCCTACAACCCGGTCTCCCAACTACCACTATGAGACCAGTAAAATAGAAAACCTATCAAGGGAAAACCTTTGCCTTGCACATAGTCCATTTGAGCTAGATGATGACGATCTTGACTTCCTCAAGTTGGACCACCTTTCTTGATTGTGTTGGCTCGATGAAGACTAGTTGATTGCTCCCCCATACTCCACTATGGGTGAGCCACTCTTCGACACATCTTCACAATTCCATTGACACCACAATGGACGGCAAGCTTCAAGCTTGATTGCTCCCCCATACTCCATTATGGGTGAGCCACTCTTCATGTTGCTCCACTTGAACTTGCACACGGCAAACTTGATGATGATCACCACTCGATGTCATCCTCCATGGGTTGTATGAGATCTTCCTCTTGACCCAAGACCATGGAAACATACCTAACCCCACAAAGAACTCTCACATATACCATGGGTTAGTACACAAAGCGTAATGGACAATGCTTACCATACCATGGTATCACTTCGTCCCTCTCGGTACAACTTGTGCGCTTTGTGTGTTGATCAACTTGAATCACTCTCTGCACTTAGTCTTTATCAACCTTGAATCTTTCCAAGTCTCTTAATTAGGATGATGTCTTGAAGCTAAACTTGAATGTTCACACAATCTTCTTCTTCAAGACATGCTTGCAATAAGCTCAACTCTAACATGACCAATCTTTGTATAATTCCTTGAAAAGCACTTTGACCGTCTTATAAACTCTTTGAAACCAACACATGAACTCTAAGAAAAGACTATGGACAAAACCTTCAAATATAACTCAAGGCAACCATTAGTCCATAGAGATTGTCATCAATTACCAAAACCAAACATGGGGGCAGCGCATGTTCTTTGAACCATATTCTTCCTCCTTCTTCTTCCTGTGTATGTGCTAGAGAGAGGGTGAGACGAGAGAGGGTGAGCTGGTGGTGAGCTAGGGCAACGGTAGACACCAACAATTGGCATCAGAGCGACCAGCTTTGGGGGGCGGCCGTGGCGTGCGGTGGCGTCTGCAGCGAGGACGACGAGTGCGGCCGACATGGAGGACGCGACTGCAGCGAGCGGCAAGTGCGTGGCGACGGCCACGCGCAGTGAGTCAACGGCGGTGCGGTGTGATGTTGTGCGTGAAACGAGCATGACGGTCCCGGAGGCGAGGAGGTCGCGGATGACCTGTACAGAGGCCGTGGCGGCTCGGCGCGACGACCGTGGAGGCTTAGTGTCGTGTGGCATGGAGACGCGGCACGACGTTGCACAGGACTGCGAGCTACTACTACATCAGCAAGCGATAGCTCATGTCGGAGGCGCAACAGAGGCGTTCAACATGACGTTCGACCGAGGCTCGTGTAGTCGTGGCTTAGGGGGGATGAATGTTAGGAAATAAGCCACGATGGGCGTGTGCGCGCGCGTGGTGAGCGTGTCGGACGCCGGTCCGCGGCGCCGAGCCCGTGGCGTGCGTGCGTGTGTGTGTCTGACTACTATTTGGACATCATCTGGGCATGGTCCGACTTGTGTATGGGCAATATCTTGGGCGTGTCCAGAAAATGTCCGGGCGTGCATGCGTGTGTGTGTGCGTAGCTCAGGGGTGTGCGTGCACATCCATGGCGGGAGTAGGACTAGGTCCAGGTGGTTAGTGGATCACGGAAGGGGTGGGCATGATCGTGCGGGCTCGGCACGAGCCGTGCACGTCTATGCGCGTGGTGGCCGCGGGCGGAACGGGCTGATCGGAGCGCCCGGCTGGGTAGGAAGCGTGCAGGTCGGGCCCAGCGCTTTCCCAGGTATAAAACCCGCCTCCAGACGATCATTGTAACCGTGGTGTCGAGTTCGTGCTCAGGAAAAGGTTGTTCGAGCAGTAGGCGTATGTGCGCTGGAAACCACCGTGTCCATCGTGTTCTTCCTCCTTCTTCTTCATGTGTATGTGCTAGAGAGAGGGTGAGACGAGAGAGGGTGAGCTGGTGGTGAGCTAGAGCAAGGGTAGACACTAACACTATCATGGGGGTTCCCGCTCGGACGGCGGCGGACTTCGACGGCGCGGTGAGGCGTTCGGTACGAGGAGCTAATATACTACGTGACCGGGCGGCACTACCCGCGTGGACGGCTCCGACCATCTCCGCCTCTTGCCTTATCCAGCTCCATCCATCTCCGCCTACGGCATGAGCGGTTGCCGCTTTAGTTTTACTCTTGCTAAAGCTTTGTGGGTATAGAGGGAGGTGTAAAATTTGCCTCCGAACCTACATATTTAGATGATGAGGTTTTTTTAGGGAGTTGTACAAAAATTGTAGTCATGTTGTTTTGCAGGATTGGATCTAAACTCTTTTCGCCTAGTACTATAAACAGCGGCTATTTTATAGTTTAGGGTCTATTAGGGTATCTAGCTAGGCAAGTAGATCATATGGAATATGTAGAGAGTTTCACCGAGGTTGATGCCTAGGCTCATGTATATCTCTACTTCTAATGGAGCAGTTGGTAGGATTACGCCCAGGGTTTTTGTCGTCTGGCTTTTTTCGTCCAGGTTTTTTTGTCTCACCTCCCACCACCGCCCCTTCACATTGTCATCTAGTAAAAACTTTCCTAACTAGCCACTTTTCAAATCGGTAGGAACCGAAAGCACATTAACAAACAATGAAATCTAGTTTCATGACAATCAATGCTAAAATCCGAACTTTCCTAATGCATCGATTCTTACTGATACGTCTCCAACATATCTATAATGTTGGATTGTTCCATGTTGTTATATTATCAATCTTTGATGTTTTTACAATCATTTTATAGCAACTTTATATCTTTTTTTGGACTAACCTATTGACATAGTGCGCAGTGGTAGTTGCTGTTTTTTGCTTGTTTTTTACTCCGCAGAAAACCAATACCAAACGGGTCGAAACTTTTTGGAGATTTATTCTGGATCAGAAGACACCTGTTGGGACAAAGAAGTACTAGAGGGGGGCTCCGAGGGGAGCACAACCCACCAGGGCACGCCTGGGGGCCCAGGCACACCCAGGTGGGTTGTGCCCACCTCGGTGGCCTCTCGCACCACCTCTTTGCTCTATAAATACTCCAATATTCCAGAAGCCCTAAGGGAGTCGACGAAAATCAATTCCAGCCGCCGCAAGTTCCAGAACCACCAGGACCAATCTAGACACCATCACGGAGGGGTTCAGCATCCTCATTAGTGCCTCTCCAATGATGTGTGAGTAGTTCATTGTATACCTACGGGTCCGTAGTTAGTAGCTAGATGACATTCTCTCTCTCTCTCTCTCTCTCTCTCTCTCTCTTCTCAATACAATGGTCTCTTGGAGATCTATTTGATGTAACTCTTTTTGCGATGTGTTTGTTGGGATCCGATCAACTTTGAGTTTATGATCAGATCTATGTTTTTATCCATGAAAGTTATTTGAGTCTTTTGATTTCTTATATGCATGATTACTTATATCCTCGTATTTCTTCTTTGAATCTTTGGTTTAGTTAGGCCGACTAGATCGATTTTTCTTGCCATGGGAAGAGGTGCTTTGTGATGGGTTCGATCTTACGGTGCTTGATCCTAGTGACAGAATGGGAACCGACACGTATGTATCATTGCTATTAAGGATAACGATATGGGGTCTATTTCTACATAAATAGATCTTGTCTACATCATGTCATCGTTATTATTGCATTACTCCGTTTCTCCATGAACTCAATACACTAGATGCATGCTAGATAGCGGTCGATGTGTGGAGTAATAGTAGTAGATGCAGGCAGGAGCCGGTCTACTAATCTTGGACGTGATGCCTATATAATGATCATTGCTTGGATATCATCATGATTATTTGAAGTTCTATCAATTGCCCAACAATAATTCGTTTACCCACCATATGCTATTTTTCTCGAGAGAAGCCACTAGTGAAATCAACGGCCCCCAGGTCTCTTCTTTATTATATTTGCCTTCGCGATCTATTTTTAGTTGATTTTATTTTCAGATCTATTAATCCAAAAATACCTTGCTGCAATTTATTATTATTTATTTTATCTCGCGTTCCCGCGAGATCTATTTACCCAATATACTAGAATTTTACCTATCTTTTTACCCGTGAGGGATTGACAACCCCTCTCTTACGTTGGGTTGCAAGTATTTGTTCTTTGTGTACAGGAGCTGTTTACGTGGTGTTTCTTGGTTCTCCTACTGGTTCGATAACCTTGGTCTCATCACTAAGGTAAATACCTACCATAGCTGTGCTGCATCATCCCTTCCTCTATGGGGAAATACCAACGTAGTTCAAGCCACATCACTTACCTTTCCTAACAACCAAACCTTCTGCTATTAAAGGAAAATTGGTGAATGATGATTCATTATTCAGCTCCTCCATAATGATACGTTGTGGCCTTCCCACACTCACCAAAACAATTAATTGCACTTACCAAATCTCTACTCCTAAAGGAGGAGTCTGTAAAAGTGATGGTAGGCTTCGTACGTTGTCATTCATTTCATTCATTGTTTTGTACCCCACCCCCACCTTGATCGAAGGGAATCGTTCCCCATCGATTTTTTTCCTCGAAAAAGTCAAACAACACTCCCTTTGGCTCACAAACTCTCCTGATACAGTCACCGCCACAACAATGCAGGGGTTGCGATGACAGTAGCCCGCACGGAGGCGTACCTCTACGCGGCTTCACTCCGCTTCCCGATCGAGATGGATTGATGTGGACTGTGGGTATTGCGAGCATCGGCGGGCCAAAGGCATTGAGGTGCACAACGTGGAGGACCTTGCAGTGTCGGGGAGGGCGAGGTAATCGTCCTGATGGCCGTCGCCGGTGTCAATGGCAAGACATTGTCTACCTGGACTAAGCCATCGACAACCAGGTGCGGTCGATGCCCCTTCTCCCCTGCGTGCCCTCGTGGTGAATGTCTTGGAGAGAGGGGGAGGAAGTGGCCTTGGCTCAGGAATGGATGAGGATGGTAGGCAGTTGGATCACTTGACCTGGGGATTTACAGGAGGTCTCAACTCTGCCCAGATCTGGAAGATAGGGACTGATAACCCACATGTATAGGGGGTCACAACAGTTTTCGAGGGTAGAGTATCCAACCCAAATTTATTGATTTGACACAAGGGGAGCCAAAGAATATTTGCAAGTATTAGCAGCTGAGTTGTCAATTCAACCACACCTAGAGATTAATTATCTACAGCAATATGATCAGTAGCAAAGTAATATGATAATTTAGATAGTAGTAGTAATAGTAACGGTAACAAGGATAGCAATGATTTTTGTAGCAAGCATAACAGTAATAGTAGCAATAGTAATAGTAACTTAGCAGAAACAATATGTGAAAAAACTCGTAGGCATCGGATCAGTGAATTCGTTGGATGATATTCATCATATAACAGTCATAACCTAGGGCGATACAATACTAGCTCGAGTTCATAAATATAATGTAGGCATGTATTCCGTAAATTGCCATATGTGCTTATGGAAGGAACTTGCATGACATCTTTTGTCCTACCCTCCCGTGGCAGCAGGGTCCATATGGAAACTAAGGGATATTAAGGCCTCCTTTTAGTAGAGAAGCGGAACAAAGCATTAGCACATAGTGAATACATGAACTCCTCAAACTACGGTCATCACCGAAAAGTATCCCGAATACTGTCACACCGGGGTTTACGGATCATAACACCTAGTAGGTGACTATAGCTTGCAAGATCGGATCTAGAACATAGATATAATGGTGATAACATAAACGGTTCAGATCTGAAATCATGGCACCCAAGCCCAAAGTGACAAGCATTAAGCATGGCAAAGTCATAGCAACATCAATCTCAGAACATAATGGATACTAGGGATCAAGCCCTAACAAAATTAACTCGATTACATGATGAATCTCATCCAACTCCCTCACCGACCAGCGAGCCTACGAAGGAATTACTCACTCCCGGTGGCGAGCATCATGGAACTGGCGATGGAGAAGGGTTGGTGATGACGAAGATCGAAGACCCCCCTTTCCGGAGCCCCAAATGGACTATAGATCTGGAGGAGGCGGCGGCTCCATCTCATGAAACACGATAATTCTTTCTCCCTGATTTTTTCTCCGAAAATAGGATTTTATAGAGTTGCAATCAGGGTCTGCGGGGCCACTGGGTGGGCACAACCCACCTGGGCGTGCTAGGAGGGGGGCGCCCTGGTGGGTTGTGCTCACCCAGGGCCCCTCTCCGCTGTTTCCCAGCTCCAGTACTTTTATTTTATTCCATAAAAAATCTCCAAAAAGTTTTGTGCCATTCCAAGAACTTTTGTTTCAGCACAAAAACAATACCATGGCAGTTCTGCTGAAAACAGCGTTAGTCCGGGTTAGTTTCATTCAAATCATGCAAATTAAAGTCCAAAACAAGAGGAAAAGCGTTAGGAAAAGTAGATACAATGGAGACGTATCAACTCCCCCAAGCTTAAACCTTTGCTTGTCCTCAAGCAATTCAGTTGATAAACTGAAAGTGAAAGAGAAAAACTTTTACGAACTCTTTTGCTCTTGTTTACATAAATAAGCTTAAGTAGCACCTACATTTTCAGAAAAGATCATGACTAACCATGTCGACAATAACTCTTCAAGATTATATTAACTCATATCAATGTCATAATCAACTAGCGAGCAATAATAAGATATTTCAAATGACAACACTTTGTCAAAACAACCATGATATGATACGACAATAGTGGTATCTCACTAGCACTTTCTAAGATTGCAAAACATAAATGCAGAGCACCTTCAAAGTTCAAGCAGCGAATAAACATTGTAATTCATGTTGAAAAGATCCAGTCATGATGCACCCAACAGTAGCTATACACAATGCATGAGGATGACAATAGTGCTCTCAGATCTGGCGCTTATTTGAGAAGGTGATGACACAACATAAAAGTAAATAGATAGTACCTTTGCAGAGGGAAGCAGTGATTTGCAGCGGTGTTAGAGCTCAAAATTTTAAAACAGAGATAAATGAAATTTTGAGAAATGCACCCTTCCTGTTTACTTCACGACCATTAGTCATTGGTATCTTCCATGCTAAACACATCAGTGGCGGTTCCCAAGCGATAAAAGTAAAGGTTTACTCCCCCTCCAGCAACAAACACACTCCACGGCTAGCCGAATCCACGGGTACCATCCATACCAACAACAATCCTGGGGGAGTTTTGTTTAATTATTTGCAATTTTGAATTCAGGACTGGGAAACCCTATTACCGCCCTCTCATGCAAGGACGAGTGAATAAACACTCATCATGAGAATAACACGCTTAGCATGGAAGATACTGACTACCTCCTATCACTCTATGAACAATCCAGGAACACAAAAATGGATGTTTATTTGAAGTTTTTACAGGTGGCACATGCAAATTTACTTGGAACACTAGGGTAATACCGAATATAGGTAGATATATGGTGGACTCATCAGGAATTACTTGGGTTTTGGGGTTTTGATGCACAAGAAGTTACTACAAAAAAAAGACACATCCGTGACATTTTGGGTCGAACGTTTTTTTTCCTGTCATGCTTCTGACACTTCGATGACGATAATTGTGACAAAACCCGGTATCATCATAGATGTGGTGGGCTCCTACTTCTATGACAAAAAATCATGACAGAAAATGGGGTTGTTGTCCTGGGCGAGCCGGAGATGCAGCTACATGACATTCTCTGGGCCGTACATGACGGAAAAAACTATGGTAGAAGCGAGGGCGAGGAAAATATCGGGGAGTTTCTGGTTACGGTGGGTGGTCGGGGCCAAGCGATGCACGTTTCTCTCGTACACATACACGCGTGGGTGCTGAGGCGTTGGGCTCTAACTGAACCCGAGCGAGGCGTTCGCCTACTGAACCCGAGCGATTGCATTGTAGGCTACGCATTACTGAACCCGAGCGATCGATCGATACCTGGCTGTTAACTGAACCCGATCAAGCAATTCCTTCACTACTGCTGCTAATCGAAGCCAATCAAACCTGCTACCTCTTGATGAACAGTGAGCATTGTTGAGGGGTTAGATGAACAGTTCTCGGTGGGGGTTGGATGAACAGGACCCTTTGGTAGTAGAGGCCGTTGCCGCTGGATGAACAGGACCCCTATCGAGCCAGTTGGGGTGGATGAACAGGACCCCGTGGAGGGCTAGATGAACAGCAACCGGTGGAGGGCTGGTTGAACAATAGCCGGTGGAAGGCTGGATGAACAGTAGCCCATGGAGGGTGGTTGAACATGACCCCATGGAGAGGGCTAGTTGAATAGTAGCCGGTGGAGGAGCGGTGGATGCTGGATGAACAGGAGCCCATGGATGAACAGTAGCCGGTGGAGGCAGGAGGGAGACACCGTGGATGAACAGTAGCAGGTGGAGGCTGGAGGAGGTTGACGGTAGATGAATAGTAGCCCCATGTAGGCATTAGACGGTGGATGAACAGTAGCATGTGGAGTCCCATTTTGCGATATGCCACACCCCACCCGATGAACAAGACCCCCGTTTCGACCGTAGCGCTCCAACACAAGTATGATTCCTCCGTTTTGCGGTATGCCACACCCCTCCTGATCAACAGGACCCCGTTTCGACCATAGAAGGTCCAAGAGAAGTTAGTTTCCTCCGTTTTGCGTACGCCACACCCCTCCCGGTGAACAGGATCCCGTTTCGACCGTAGGCGGTCGAACACATGGCCGTTTCCTCCGTTCTACGGTACACCAGGCCTCGTTTCGGCTGTTCCCTCCAAGCAGGTTGGCTCTCGATGAACATGACGCATTCCATTGCCTCCCAATGAACACGACAACGCAGTTTCTCCATTCCGACCCAGCCATGTACACGAGCTTTGGCCGTACGTATGCGCGAGTAGGCGTTCGAGACCCCGCCCGTATGTACATACATGGCCGTATTTACTTTCTTGTACCCTGGTTGTACGTACGTGTACATGCTACGTGCGCGCCTCTACTATGACAAGTGCCCTTCCTTACTCGGCCACGGTTCATCGCTGCAGCCTGCAGACAGATCGGTCGACCAATATGTACGTACACGTTCATGACCAGAATGACAATGCTACGTACGCTTTGACCAGGTGGGTCCGGACTGTTAGGGAAGATAAGGAGGCACTTCCTTGCATGTGAAGATGTAGCGGGTGGGTCCCAGCAGTCAGGGGGAAAACATATTTTTTGCGAAATACGGTGGCCCGTTCGATGGCTTCCTGCTGTCAGGTGGATGAATCATTATTTTGCGTGTAATAAGGAGGCACTTCCTTGCCGCGGCAGTGGACCCAACTATCAGCCTTTCCATGTACAGTACTGTTCCGATGGAAGTCGTTCCTTGACCACATTGACCACGCCGTGCCGAGAGCACCAAGGCGGTGGACGACGGCGAGGCCTAGGAACGAGACGACGCGGAACCGGGGAAGGCGTGGCAGTGGATGCCCACGTGGAGAGGAGTATGAGGGTTGACTGGTTCGGTTGCGATGTGAGGCTGTGGTCGTCGCAGAATAACAGGGGTTGTGGGTGAGTAGAGGGATGGCCTGGCCAGAGGTTGGAGTAGGGTGGGGTGGTCAGGCCTGCGGCAGTAGAGCCGGCCACAGGAGGCAGGAGCAGGCAGCACGACCGACGCTGGTCTGGGCGGCTGGAGCAAGAAGATGAGAGGTTGAAGAATCACTATGGTCGTTGGATGGACATCGTACGGTCACTAGAGCTAGAATCGTTCATATTGACTAAGTTGACAAAGCCCTCCGTCCACGTCAATTTAGTAGGACCACAGGTCAGCCTCCAACTACGGTGGGTCCCAGCTAGCAGGGGGAGTATTCATTTTTTTTGTCCGTTGACCACGCCGCGCCAAGCACATCCAAGGTGGTGGACGACGGCGAGGCCCTGGACAGCAACGATCCGGAGATGGGAAGACGCGGGAGTGAAGTCGCAGACAGAGAGGTGTACGAGGGTTAACTGGTTCTGGTGCGCGTGGTTCGACAATCGGTGGAGAAAGAACAGGAGGTGTGGAGGGGTGAAGGGATGGCCTGGCCGGTGGTGGGGTAGCGCTTCACAGGGAAGCGTGCTAAGCAGAGCTACTAGCAGCAGGAGGCGGGAGCAGGTGGTTGAGGGAGTCCTGGATTAGGGGGTATCCGGACAGCTGGACTATATACATCATCCGGACTATTGAATCGTGAAGATACAAGACTCAAGACTTCGGCCCGTGTCCGGATGGGACTCTCCTTTGCGTGGAGGACAATCTTGGCGATCCGGATATTGTGTTTCCTTCCTTGTAACCGACTCCATGTAAACCCTAGCCCTCTCCGGTGTCTATATAAACTGGAGAGGTTGGTCCTTAGAAGGCCGATCACAATTACAATCATACCATCATAGGGTAGCTCATAGGGTTTAGCCTCTACGATTTCGTGGTAGATCTGCTCTTGTACTACCCATATCTTCAATATTAATCAAGCAGGAAGTAGGGTTTGACCTCCATCGAGAGGGCCTGAACCTAGGTAAACATATGTGTCCCTTGCTTCCTGTTACCATCAGCCTAGACGCACAGATCGGGACCCCCTACCCGAGATCCGCCGGTTTTGACACCGACATTGGTGCTTTCATTGAGAGTTCCTCTGTGTCGTTGCTGCAAGGCTCGATGGCTCCTTCAATCATCGTCAGCGACACGGTCCAAGGTGAGACTTTCCTCCCCAGATAGATCTTCGTGTTCGACGGCTTCGCACTGCGGGCCAATTCGCTTGGCCATCTGGAGGAGATCGATAGCTATGCCCCTGGTCACCAGGTCAGGTTCGGAAACTTGAACTACACAGCGGATATTCGCAGAGACTTGATCTTCCACGGATTTGGGCCTGCGCCAGGAGCACCGAACAGTCATGACGAGCACGGCTTAGACCTGCTGTCCGACAAAGCTCGGGATATCACCCCTGCAGTAGCCTCGGATCTAAATCCGGAGCAAGTTGCGTTGCCTAAGGACGGTGGGGTGGACCCCGCCCTTCAAGCCGCACACTCATCGGCGGTGGAGCCGAGCACGGGTCTCACCTCTATGGTGGTCCATGACTCCGGACCCCCGGATTCGCATCCGGATGTTGGTTCCCATCCGCACACTCCCGAGCCAGTCGAGCCAGTTTGGGCTCCAGTAATGGAGTTCACCACTGTGGATATCTTCCAGCACGCGCCCTTGGGCGACATGCTGAACTCATTAAAAACTCTCTCTTTGACAAAAAATTCCAGGCTGAACTATGCACGGCTCGAGTGGGAAGCAGGCGATGAAGAAATTCGTTACCCACCCACCACCCACTTCATAGCCACGGTTGATGATTTAACCGACGCGCTTGACTTCGACTCCAAAGGCATCGACGGTATGGACGACGATGCAGGAGAAGATCCAGAATCCATGGGGTGCCGGACTTCCGCCTCATCACACGACATATACATGGTGGATACGCCCAGGGAGGACGACGATGACAACCTGGAAGATAAAACCCCCGGGCAAAAGCCAAAGCGACAGCGCAGACATCGTTCCAAGTCCAGCAACAGTAAAAATAGCAGCAAGAGCGCCAGAAGGATCGATACTCCGGTCAACCCCGAAGGCAACAACGACCATGATGACCCAGCAATGGAGCAAGACGAGCCAGGTCACGCCGAACCAAGTTCGGAGCAGATGCCCGATCACAATGATCCAGAGGGACGGGTTCATCAAGCTGCCCGAGGACAAGAAGACAGTCCGGACGATGATGCATACATCATTCTGGAAGAATGCGTGGAACGAGATAACCTCCATAGAAAGCTTATGGCCACAGCGGGAAGTCTGAAGAAGCAGAAGCAACAGCTCAAAGCCGCACAGGAAACGCTAAATCACAGATGGAATAAAGTGCTAGGAACTGAAGAAAGATATGGCGACGATCGCCATACAAAGAGCTATCCAAAACGCAAGCTACTGCCAGAATTTGACGACGAGGCCGTTCCACCAAAGAGTAACACGACCAGGAGGCCAGATGTAACACTTCATAACCGCAACAAAGCGGCTACCGATGCCGCACAGGATCTACGTGAGCACCTGGATAAGAAAGCTGGCGCAGGTAGGTCCATCTACGGATCTAAAGGACACACCCCGGCGAGGGACTGTGGTCATCAAAACGATTATGCCAATCAAATACTAGTTCAGAATAAACACCAGACACAACAACAGTCGACGGCATGCCACAACACGTCCAGATACAGAGGGGCTGCTCACCTCCTGTGCTTTACCGAAGAAGTACTGGACCATGAATTTCCACAGGGCTTTAAACCTGTGAACATAGAGGCATACGACGGAACGACAGACTCAGGGGTCTGGATCAAGGACTTTATCCTGCATATACATATGGCTTGTGGGGATGACCTCGACGCCATCAAATACCTTCCCCTCAAACTAAAGGGACCAGCTCGACACTGGTTGAAAAGCCTCCCCGAAATTCAATTGGGAATTGGGAGGAACTCGAGGATGCTTTCAGGGCCAATTTTCAAGGGACTTATGTTCGGCCTCTGGATGCTGACAATTTAAGTCACATAATCCAACAGCCCGGAGAGTCCGCCCGCAAGCTTTGGAACAGATTCCTCACTAAAAAGAATCAAATTGTCGATTGTCCGGACGCCGAAGCCGTAACGGCATTCAAACACAGCATCCGCGACGAGTGGCTCGCCAGACACCTCGACCAAGAGAAGCCAAGGACAATGGCAGCCCTAAAAAGCCTTATGACCCGCTTTTGCATGGGTGAAGCTAGCTGGCTAGCCCGTAAAGGCACCAGCGAACCCAGCACATCCAAAATAAGGGATGGCAACAGGAAGCCACGGCATAATAACAACAAATGCCAAAACAAGGAAGAGAGCTCGGATAACACAACGGTTAATGCCGGATTCAGGGGCTCTCGACCTGATCAACAAAAGAAGCCATCTAAAGGTAGTAAAGAGGGACCGTCCGGTCTGAACAGAGTCCTGGATAGACTATGCCAAATTCATGGCACCCCTGACAAACCTGCGAACCACACGCACAGAGAGTGCTGGGTTTTCAAGTAGGCCGGCAAATTAAATGCCGAACACAAGGGAAGGGAAACACCAAGTGAAGACAAGGATGAACCTCGCCAGCCGAACACTGGGGGACAGAAAAAATTCCCGCAAGAGGTTAAAACAGTGAACATGATCCACGCGACTCGTACATCCATGAGAAGGCACGAACGCGCGCATAGAGATGCGCACGATATAGAGCCCATTGTACCCACACCTAACTACTGGATGTCTTATCCTATCACCTTCGATCACCTGGACGGCCGAACTAGTACTCGGCGCGAGGATCAGAGGGCTTGGTGCTTGACCCAATAATCGATGGATACCATCTTACCCACGTCCTCATGGACGGCGGCAGCAGTCTCAATCTAATATATGAGGACACTGTCCATGGGATGGGGATAGACCCATCCAGAATTAGTCAAAGCAACACCACCTTTGAAGGGGTGATACCAGGCGTTGAAGCCTACAGCAGGGGCTCCGTCGTACTGGAGGTAACATTTGGCTCTCCAGGCAACTCCAGAAGCGAAGAACTACTCTTCATCATCGCACCCTTCCAAAGCGACTATCATGCATTGCTTGGAAGAACGGCCTTCGCCCGCTTCAACGCATTGCCGCACTATGGCTACCTTACACTCAAGATGCCCGGTCCACGTGGCGTCATCACCGTTAGCGGAATCACAGAGCGCTCTTCACGCGTAGAGGAACACGCGACGGCCCTGGCGGTCGTACTATAAGCGGCCTCCAATATCAGAAAACATGACTGATCATTAAGACCACAGACACGGTTAGACGAGTCCAGTAGCCCGGACAAAATTGAACCAGGGCACCGTATATGTAATCCCATAGCGGACACCAGGGGCTATAAATATTTAATACAGCCCCACACTTGGCTCAACCTTATTGGCAGGCCAACATCTTACACTTTTACTATCCATCGCATACTTACGTTGTACTCTCCTACGAGTTTTCTTTTTCTCCACAGACAATGTTCGCACGATACCCTTCCAGGATATAGCACAACAGAGACAAAGGCGCAGACGTGCAGCAGGGCCCCGTTCAACAGGTTTCTTTTTAGATTAAGCCCCTGTGTAAACCTTTTCTATTGCCTCTTGTTGTTTAACCATCCCATGGGTTCCATACCCATAGAGGATACTACCGTTATTGGCATTTCGCCACGACAGACTAATGCACGTACCTGGAAACATAGGGTTTATAATGAATGGGCATTCTTGAGCCCATCGTCTGTTATAAAGTCCGAATACCTTCGGGAGTGTTCGACGTCACGAGTTTGGCCTTATATGCATCAGCTCCGAATCATGTCTTTGGTCAAATGTTGGGTTTGCCCGGCTCCTGGGTTTGCCGCCTTATGTTCCGTTATTATCGGCTAAGGTGGCCAAAGGAGAACTGCTGCGATTGTGCCCTGGTTATTCCGGACAAACACCTCAGTAGAGAAAGCCGAAATCTGACTATCATGATATAGCGAGAGACTGTTCAACCACTCGAAGACTTATCGGAATCTTTAGGATCCCTCCGCATTAATGAAGGACCGTTTCCCGGTCATGTACACACGCGCCCGTATTCGGATGCAAGCGAAAGTACCAGGGGCTACATAGTAGCCCCACCATTAGACTCCCATGGCTAAGCGAAAGCGTTACATCTATATAGTCCGGTTGCCTAGTTCAACGTGCGATCACCTCCTTAATGGACAAAGACGTTGGATCAATTGTGATTATGCATATTTTTCTCGAACACCCCCGCATTATATGCGTGGGGGCTAAAGCCAACGACTGCTAACTTTCGGATTACATGTATATATATACAAAAAGGGCCGCACAGGAGACATAATAATACTTTCAGGCAAAAAGTATAAATATAGCCTTACAACCAAAATAACACTGTTTTTACAATGATCTGATTTGTCACTTGAACAAGACATTCTTCGAGCACTGCTCCTCTATTAGGCGGGCACCTTCTGTGACCTGCGCTAAGTAGTGCTCGGCCGGATATTGGCCCCCACCAAATCCTGGGTCGCTATAATGGTGGCCTCCATATCCGTCCAATAGGCTTTAACGCGGGAAAGAGCCATTTGGGCACCCTCTATGCACGCCGACCTCCTCATGGCGTTGATCCGAGGCACGGCCCCAAGGAATTGTTGCACCAAGCCAAAGTAACTGTCCTGCTTAGGCCCCTTCGGCCAAAGATGGTCTATTACAGACCGCATTGCAAGCCCGGACAGCCTGTGAAGCTCCGCTACAGCAGCCATCTTGTCACTTAACGACAGCGGGCGAGTGGGAGCATTGAATTGCAACCAGAAAAGCTTCTCCACTTCCTTATCACCCTGATCTTCGAAGAACTTGGCAGTGTCAGTTGTACTCTTTGCCAAATCTGCATACGCATCTGCAGGACTCCAGCGTCCATCCAGGGGAGCGTACTTCGGATCGAAAAACTTCATCCACAGCAAGTAGGTGCCCCCAGCCGCGATTTTACCGGCCTATTGAAGCTCCTCCCACGCACCCCTGAGCTCGGTCTGTATCTCCTTGGTGGCATTCAGTGCCTTGTAAAGATCGGCCGAACTATCCTTATGCTCCTTTTTAAGGAGCTCATACCGGTCAGCGGCATTTTTTAACTCCAAAGCCATCTCGGCTATCTTTTCCTCGCTTCGGCGATGAGCAGCCTGTTCGGCTCTCAAATCTTCGGCCGCTTTTAGGGTAGCCACATTACTAACCCGAGCTTGCTCATTGGCCTGGGCAAGTTCCGCCCTCAGGGCCTCCACGGCAGCAGCACCATCTGTAGTCTAAACATACCACATTAATATCATGCCGCCTTCATATTTTCCTATACAAAGGAAGGCAGAGCACCTACCTTGTGATTTGTCCAGCCGCTCGTTCACCAGCGTGATATCAGCATCAATCGATCTAATCTGCCTCGTTAGTTCAGCAACTTCAACGGACTGGTCGGCGGCCGGACCCACAGGTACCTGCGCGTATTTACAGCACAATCATCGGTTTATGATCCCCCGTTTGCCGCCTAGGGCGGGCAACCACAGTCTCAGGGGCTACTATCTATATGGAGCACACCTAGCGCGTGCCTCACAGCAAAAAAATAGTGTATTCTTCACTACATACCTCAAAGCCTCTGAGCAGGCTTGCAAATGCTTCATTCAAACCGCTTGTAGCGGATGAAATCTTCTTGAGCACCGCGCTCATTAATGAGCGGTGCTCCTCCGAGAGCGCATCTCGCTCTAGTAAGTCTGTCAGTACGTCCGGCCGGACATTGAACTGTGCAGGACCCTTCCCATCGCCCCACGTGGGAGCCAAACGCTCCGGGCTCAGGGCGGCTGACGCATTGGCTTCTGGCCTCGGCAGATCCGGACTCCTTCATGACGACACCTTGGTGTCGCCCGCTTCATGAGTCGGAGAGGTGGGTGGGGTCTCGCTCTCCATCATCTCCGGAGGAAGATCCCCCGAAGACGAACTCTGTCGAGAAGAGCTGCTAGCCGGACTGCAAAAGATGAATCCTGGTTATTGATCTAGGAGAAACACAGTACCTTCGAATTAATGATTGACTTACAGCTCGATGGAGGACTGGCCCGTTGCCGGGCATGACGTGGTGAGGGTGCCCGTCGGGGCAGGGCCCCCTGGGGATACCTTCTTCCCTGGTTTGGGCATCTCCGCCTCCAAGTCTTCGGAGGCAGCCCTCTTCTTCCCGCGCGGGAAGGAGGCCTTAGCCTCCCCTTCCCGACTATCTTCCCTAGGGGAGGTAACGATCCCCCGGTTCAGATGCGTAGCGTGTGGAGTTCAGATTCTTCGTTCTTCCCCTTGTCTTTCCCCGAGGGCATTCTGCTGAGTACCCGGTCAAGCATCTTGGCCACGGTGGGACCAGGCGAGCCTTCGGGAAGTGGCGCCGGACACCTGATTCTCTCCGCCTTGCTGAGCCATTCCTGGCCACGGATGATTTTTAGAATAAACAATTATGACAAATGCAAAACAAGGTGTCCGGTATCAAGTCTACTTACTTGGGTATCTAGGCGATTGCAGCTTAGGCCCGCATCCTCGGTGGTGTCCGGACACTCTACTTTCGGTCCGAAGAATAATTTGCACATCCCTTTGCGCTTCAAGCCGAAGAAGTGCTTAACAGTCCATGGACCCTCCGAATTGAACTCCCACATCCAGAGAGGCCGGCGTTGGCACGGCAACATCCGTCGGATTAACATCACTTGCATTATGCTGACAAGGTTAATGTCCCTCTCAAGAAGCTCTCGAATACGGCTCTGTAGTACTGGTACATCGCCAGTGGGCCCCCAATTCCATCCTACGTCAGTCCAAGACGCTAGTTGTGACGGAGGGCCCGAGCGGAACTCGGGGGCGGCCACCCACTTTGTGCCTCTGGGAGTCGTGACATAAAACCACCTCCGTTGCCATACATCGGATACTTCTGGGAAAGAACCCTCTGTCCATGAGGCATCGGCGTTCCTACTTATTACGGCACCTCCGCACTCCGCATGTTGCCCCTCGATCATCTTCGGTTTCACGTTGAAGGTCTTAAGCCATAAGTCGAAGTGTGGGGTGACATGGAGGAAGGCCTCGCACACTATAATGAATGATGAGATATGGAGGATGGCGTCCGAAGCCAGATCATGAAAATCCAACCCATAAGAAAACATGAGCCCCCTCAGAAAAGGATCGAGGGTGAGGCCCAAGCCACGGAGGAAGTGAGGAACAAACACAGCGCACTCATTGGGCTCCGGTGTAGGGATGACCTGCCCTGGAGCAGGAAGCCTGTGCCGGATGTCGGCGGTCAGATATCCGACCTCCCTAAGCTTCGCAATGTCTTCCTCTTGGATCGAGGAGGCCACCCACCGGCCTTGAGGGTTGGATCCGGTTATATTGGAGGATCTGGGGTGTTTGGGCTTAGGTCTTGGGCGTTGGAGCTCGAGGTGCGAGAAGGTGCAAGGGAGGTGGAAAAGAGGCATAGGCCTCGACCCCTTTATAAAGGGGGTGAATATCAAGAGTCCTCAGTGTAACCGCTTGAGGCTTATCTAAAAACACACGGAGTCATACCAACGGTCGTCGTGGGGTCACGCACGCCCATATTGATGAAAAATCCCGTAATAAGAGGAACAAGATATCTGCTTTGGCAGGATGTGCCAATAAAACCGCCTCGCAACGCGCGTCGAGGTGGGGCAAGAAACGCCGGTTCGTATTGGACCAGGCCACGATGCAAGGGCGCGACGTACGACGGTTGCTAGCGGATCAGATTTACGCTATGTTCCCTACAATGGTGTGTGAAGATCCACTTGCAGATCCGGACACGGTTTGAGTGTTCGATAACTACTTTGGAGTATTCGGAGAAGGAACCCGCCTTGCAATGCCGAAGACAAGACTGCGCGCCGGACTCGTCGTCATTGAAGCCTGGTTCAGGGGCTACTGAGGGAGTCCTGGATTAGGGGGTATCCGGACAGCCGGACTATATACATTGTCCGGACTATTGAAGCGTGAAGATACAAGACTCAAGACTTCGTCCCGTGTCCGGATGGGACTCCCCTTTGCGTGGAGGACAAGCTTGGCGATCCGGATATTGTGTTTCCTTCCTTGTAACCGACTCCATGTAAACCCTAGCCCTCTCCGATGTCTATATAATCGGAGAGGTTGGTCCTTACAAGGCCGATCACAATTACAATCATACCATCATAGGCTAGCTCTTAGGGTTTAGCCTCTACCATCTCGTGGTAGATCTACTCTTGTACTACCCATATCTTCAATATTAATCAAGAAGAAGTAGGGTTTTACCTCCATCGAGAGGGCCTGAACCTGGGTAAACATCTGTGTCCCTTGCTTCCTGTTACCATCAGCCTAGACTCATAGATCGGGACCCCCTACCCGAGATCCGCCGGTTTTGACACCGATAGTGGTCCCGGCGGCGCTGGAGGAAGAAGACGAGAGATTGAAGATGGATGCCGGCTGTTGGATGTAAATCCAACGGCTATCGATGTTAGAATCATTTGTTGACTAAGTTGACAACGACTTGCATTGGCTTCGACCTATTGGCCCATATTGAAGCCTTCAAAAATGTGGCACATATTCAACCCATTTTTTCAGAATTTATAGTTAATTTGATTTTTTTATAAGAATTACAGTCCATTTGCTGGGCCGGGTGAACAAATAATGTAGCGTCCATGCGGCCCATTTTTTTAAAACTACAGCCCATTTTTACTTTCTCGAAATACACGAATTTGCTAGCTGGCTGAACAAATAATGTAGCGTCCATGCAGCCTATTTATTTTTTTCCTAATAAATTACAACGCATTTGCACTTTCTCAAAATACACGATTTTGGCTGGGCTAGTTCTAATTATAATGTTGGGTTGGGCGCAGCAATGTTATCAAAAAATAAACAGAGGCTGAGCATTTTGTTATAAATATATTTAAATAATAAGTGCTTTATTATTACATTGGTCCTTAAACTTACCAAGCTTTTGTACACAGTCACCAGGATTATCATTGCCTTAATGTAAAAAAATCCAGTATTTTATTGTTAAAAATATATTTTTATAAGTTAATAAAATGTGGGATATTGTTTTCTTATATATGTAAGTATCTATTAAATATATGATAACAATAAAATAATATATAATAACATATAAAATGGACAACACTATTCGGATCAGAATAAGAAGCGCGAGCGGTGTTGCCAAACTTCCGCAACTAAATCGACAGAAAAAATACCGACCCCCGATCTCATCACCACCAAACTCCTGCCACCCACCTCCCCCGCACCGCCGTGCAACCTCCCGGACTC
>NC_041381.1:328911095-328947155 GCF_002162155.2 Triticum dicoccoides
CCGCCGCCCACCACAAACGTCGCTGTGGCCAGACCCCGCCTCCTGCAACCCCGCAGCAGGCCTCCTCCCAGGACCCAGCCATCGGTCTCCTCGTGCGGACCCACCTTCCTCTCCGGTCGCACGCGCTGCCGCGCCGCCCCCCAGCGCCCACGTGCCGCTGCCCTCACCTTCCTCCCCCGACAGCAAGTGCCACCACCCCCACCTCTCCATCCCACCCTCCCCGGTGCTCCCTACCGGCGAGCCCGACACCCAGCTCTGCTGCTCCCTATGACTGCCGTCTCTCCGGCTGCTCGTTACCGACCACGACAGAGCGACCAGGCAAATATTTTATAGCAGTTCGGGCTCTGAAAAAGTGGCAGGTCGAGAGATTCGTCCTCCGCCTACGTGGATGCTGGCTACCGCAATATGGAGCAAGGGCTTCCCTGGCCTGCGGCTTTCACCAACTACTGCGGAGCCGCACCGCAACCGCTGCTGTTCACAGGTTCGGGGTGATTCCAGCCATTATAAACTGGCTGCAGCTCGTCCGCAAGCTCACTGCCTCCACCCTGGTGCTCCGCCTCGTCTTCCCAGGATGCACAAGTTCTATGGCCAAAATGGGACGAGCTGCAGCAGCATCCATACTTCTACTAGTAATGCGATCTAGTGAGGAAAGAAAATTAAGCTGGAAAGTTCAGAGACCCCCCTGCTAAAAGTTCAGAAAGAAATAGACAGACAAAGTTTTATGTTTCATGATATGTGTGCGTGGTGAGTAGATAGGAAAAGAAAATGAAGTTGTGGTGGAGAAAGAGGCCACCGCTTCTCACGTGGTCATCCACTTCTCTTTGATTCTTTGGATTTTGAAAATGCATGAATAGAAAAAGTATAGGATTGAGTGTCATGCCCACTTGAATCCTATAGGATTAGCAAGGAGTGTTTGATTTCACGGGAAAAGCAAAGAAATTGTAAAAAGGGGTTGGAGTGGATGTTAGATTTCCTATGAAATGTAGTACAAAAGATTCCATTGGAAAAATTCCTATGAGACTCAATCCTATGAATCAAAGGACAAACATAGGAAAAATTTCAAAGGGTTTCAATCCTCCAAAAATCCTATAGAATTCCTTTGAATCAAAGGAGGCCTTACTCCGTTTCTCAAGTATCATTATTATATTACTCCTAATCTAACTTACTAAGGAGAATATACTTCTTTATAACTCGAGCCTAATGCAAAGAAATTGCATTGTAAGGAAAAACATGCATGCATTAGTGCATGTGGTTTGTTGATGGAGTGCGTGCACTAGCGGTGTGTGCATGTTCAAAATAAATAAAATTCGAGAGTTCTAAAAAAGTGTTATGGGTGTACAATTTTTCCCATGGAATTTCCAGTTATTAAAAGAAAATAACCAACAAGATCAAATTAAAACAAAAGCAGCTCGATATTGGTAAAACAACATATATTTTTCAGCGTTTCTAAAAAATCCCAAGAAGGTCAAATTAGAATAACATAGCAGTTCAAATAATTTATAGAAAAGGATTTTCGCGGTTTCTAGAAGAAAAAAACCTAGAATTTCAAATTTAAATAATGGAGCGATTCGATATTTATTAACAAAAAAAAGTTTCTTTCTCGTTGCTAAAGAGTAAAACCACCTCCTAAGCCTTAATGGAAAATGTCTCAGTGCAAGTGTGTCCAGTACCAAGAAGTTCTACCATGGGTCTATGTCAAGTTCATATTTTGTGTTCAGTAAAAAAATCTTAGTGCAAGTGTGTGCAATACCTAGAAGTTCTACTACAGGTCTACTCCAAGTTCAATGACATTGCCGCCGGAAAAATGTTCACACAATGTGGGTGACTACGTCGTGTATTCAAAGCAGTTTGTTTCAGCAAGGTCGAAGTTTATCGTGTGTTCTTGGGTCGAAGTTCACATAAAGAAATGGCAGAAGGTTGATTGTGAATGTGATCCCACCATGTAACATACGTTCATACGCATGCGGTGATTCAGAAATGCTACCGAGGACAGAGTGGAGACATGAAGGAGTGTGACGACCCATGTCATTATTATTATAGATAATGACACTAGTCCTTGAATTATTTCTTGACAAAATCTTGTTTGTCAAATAATAATCCATGTCAGAGATTTGCAACAGGGAATAGCTAGAGATGGTAATTTATATTACAATACCATGCCACGCAGGGCTAAAAGTCTCAGGTAGGCTTCTCACTTGTTCACCAAATTATTACATCTCCTAACACTGGAGTTCCAACTAGCAGTACCAAATAGGTGGTGATAAAAATAGTTCCTGGATTACATAGCTAGATGATAGTTACTTATTCATCCCAACCCCCATATGTGGCATCCAGATCGTACATAGCACTAGACGGATCCACATCTAGGTCCCCTGTGTAGTTGTAGCCATCACCATTGCTCTCCTCACTTGGTCCAGTAGGATTCTCATACAAGCTTTGCTCTAAGAAAAAGATGATTAATAGCAAGGGTGAGTACAAAGTACTCAGCAAGCTCAAATAGCAAAATGCAACACTCATGATAGCTCAATATAAATCAACAAGTCCTACCTCAACTCAACACCTTTCAAAGTAAACATTTGTTGCAGAAGTTCATTTCAATTTATAAAAGCTATCAAACACTCATACTGCGAGATAGACCACCAATAGGTCCCCGTAGCCCCCAATCCAAGAGACTGGCATGAATTCATGTTTTACTTTAACTCTGCAGACTTCGTATCACTTTACCCATAGAGCTCGAAACCATAATTGCCATCTGCATTTCCTTAGATGCGAGACATGGTTCAGAACATAAAGCTTTTTCCCATTGTGTATATTATATCTCCACCCGGCTAGTGTCACTAGCCGTTGTATCAGGTTTCGGAACCCGCACTCCACCAACACTTAATATATAGCGCTTGCTAATGCACCCATCCGGCATTAGCGTGGGAACTCATCGCCCATCCTACTACTACTTACCCATGTGGAGAGTATAATAACTTGATGGTATTGGGCTCAACTCGTCTTCGACGAGACCATGGTTGATACGGTTGTAGTACGGCGCATAAAACGAATGAAAGTTATTTAATCTTAATATACTAGCCATATGTAGAGGGCCCCACCTTCCAGTATGTAGTATGTCCATCCAGGGCACCCTCTACCCACCAAATAATTATAAAAAAATAAATAAATCAATCAATTAGCTGCTCCATCAGCTAACCCAACTCTTTGTCAACAGTCACTCCACACAATTTATTACCAAAACATTTTATGCAAGTTGATGATAAGATAGTAGTGAATAGTGTTTTTGGAAAAATATTTCTACTCAGCATGATCGAGGAGAGCTTGCCTGAGTTATCGTATTCAGCCCCGAACTCAGTTTGCTTCTGTAGCGCCTCCTTCTCCTGACTATACTCGCTTCCTGCAGTTCGGCAAATATATACCGAGACTAAGTCGAGTGAATAACTAAAGAATAAAATACGCCGGTGCAGTGTGATCATCCTACGGTCACCAAGGTTTAAACTTGTAAAATTATTATACCAGATATTTGATATGTATCAGTGTAGTGTGTACTGGGTAGCTAGCATTATTGAGATGGCATCTAACTAGCTAATTAGTACTAATATCCTGAGAGTGTACGTGACATTTCAGCTTAAGCTAAGTGACTCTTTCTCTCTCTCCTAGTACTAGTACTAGTACTCAAGTATTAGTTGTGAAGCGAACGAGCACATAAGTTGCAGCACACAAGTCGCTGATGCCCTCCTCTGGTTCCTCTGCTCCTTGTCCAGATCGATCCTGCCGCCAGCGATGGAAAGATGCTGCTCCGCCGCTGCCTGATCTTCCGCTCTCTCTCTCCCCCCTGGTCCAAATCCCTAATTTTTCCCCAAGGATTCAACCCCAAACTTTCTAATCCCCTCTCAGATTTGTCGTGCAGGTTATGTTCTTGTTGGGGCTGCTCTTCCTCTGCTGCTCCAGATTGAACTCGCCGGCGCTGATGACCGCGGTGCCGCTGGGTGGTGCAGGTTAACGCTCAAGTGTGCAGCCATGGAGCAGATCGAGCATATGTGCAAGTTAGTGATGCCCTTGTTCCTCTCCCTATTTTTTTATGCTCAAGTTCTCAGATCTAGTAAATTAATTTAGTCTCATGTGCATGTGTGTGTACTGAACCAGTTCCTCCTGTGCAAGATGTTTGTGTAGTGATGCTGTACAAATACCTTGCTTCATTTTATTTTACTTATTTGAGGCTGTATCCCCTTTCTTTCTTATACTGTTACTTCCAAAAACAGAGATAGATGTTCTTGCTGTGATTTGCGTGCACGTATGGATCACTGGGATACTTTTGTATGTGCATCTGGGCTGGCTTCTTTGTGCTTGTGAATACTAAAGAAATGGCAGAAGAAGAAGAGCTCACCTTTCTTCTCTTGCTCCCTCTGTTGGTCCTACTAGTGTTGCTCCTACCTCCAGACCCCAGTCCAGTAGGCTAGCTTCTTGCTCTAGCCTGTCCCCTTCGATCTCCAATATTGCTCAGGTCACCATCTTCACTTATTGCTCTTGGATTCTTGTTGGTTGTAGGTAGAGAGATGAAGACGGTGGGGAAGACAAGCTGTTGGTTTGGCTATTTGGAAGAATGGAGATGAGTGAGGTCTTGGCAATGGCTTGCCCTGCTCTCTCCCCTCTTAATATCAGAAATCCATCTCCCCTGGCTGGTATGGCAGCCCATTCCCTTCTCCATTGTTCTCACAGGTGCTAGCTTCTAATTGGCTGAAGGTTGAAGCCCATACATAGACTATACTATTGACCAATTGACTATTAATATATTGTGCACGTGAGAGTGGTGGTCAGTGTGTCTCAACTGTGTCCTGTTGTCCTAGTTGACTCAAAGATATTTTGTGTTGGTCTAAGTTTGGTGTGGCATTGCTGTATAGATTAGCATAGTATGGTCTCCCTATACTTTTGTCCAAAGATTTGTAATACACTTGTACAACTGTACTGTTTGAGGTGTGTGAATATAAATATATATTTGAGTGGTTATGCTGGTTGAAGAAATCTGAAATGTATTTTCTTAATTTATTCTACTTAATTATCTAATTAAGGTGGAATTACTATGTGAAAATATACGGATCGTTACAAGGAGCCACTGCGTGAGCTAGTTACATCACGATTTGGACCATGTTCCCAACCTGCATGCGTTACATTGGTTAGCTGTCAGCAGCCACATGTTTACGTGGTTGACATCAACAAAAACTTCAAATTTTTGTGGACGTTCTATATCACATGGCAAGCACAATGGTAGCACCACACACACATTTCTCCCTGCGCACGTGTGGGATTTCCCCCTAATAACTAGCATGTTTGGTGAAATGTGTGAAGTCCTGCTACAACCAACAGAGAAGGAAAAACGCTACTGAACCTCAATTTGAGATAAATGGAACCAATTTAGCCCATACTATGTCACCACCCATTTCTTTTATAAGATCGTCGTGTGTGCGTGCGTGTGGTGCTTGTGTGTGTGTTCAGTGTGCTCGTGCCATGGGTATGTCTTTTTCTTTATTTTTTGAATAAATCAGAAGTTCATACATACAAAAAATCAAAGTCCAAATATGTTCAGTGTGCTCGTGCCATGGGTATGTCTTTTTCTTTATTTTTTGAATAAATCAGAAGTTCATACATACAAAAAATCAAAGTCCAAATATCTTCGGTATATGTTCTGAAAAAGCTCGGCAGTTATTTCACCATCTCTAAAAAACAAAAAAAAAACATGAAGTTTGAATTTTGAAAAATAGAGAAGTTCAAAAATCAAAAAAATACTTCAACGTTTCTATAATTAAAAACTCTAGACGTTCATATTTATTACAAAACTAGGATATTTCTATTACTAAAATAAATAAATTAAGAAGTCCAAATTACAAAAATAGAGAAGTTCGATATTTATAAAAACTCAGATTTTCCTTGTTACTAAAGAATAAAAATGACGATGTTCAAATTAAAAAAGATGAGTAGTTCGATGTATACGGTTCAATTTACAAAAAAAATGTTTGATGCTTATTTAAAAACATATTTCCTTTCTAAGAATGTGACTAATAAGTTGAAATTAAAATAACAGAGAAGTTTGAAGTTTATAAATAATTCAGATTTTTTGCAAGAAGTTCGCGTGCACCTTTGTGCATGGTTCAGGATTTATATTGCGGGACGTCCGACCTCCAATTACATGTTTTAAAATGAAAAAAATGACATCCGACATTCAATTGCGTGTAATTTGACGTATACACAAAATGCGAAGGAGTTCATATTGAAAACAACAAGAAGTTCAAGTACTGCAAGGAATGTATTTTAGGTGAGAATAAAAGTATAGAAAAATAAAATCTTGAAAGGTTTGTCGAAAAAAGTTCAAGTGCTCTATCTGGGGAAGTTCAAAAATTCTTGCAAGAGAGGTTCACCTTGTATTCCCATGTTTAAAAACACAAAAAAGAAATTGTTTTTTTGCGTTTTAAAATAATTCTCTCAATCCACAAAGAAGTTCAGTTATTATTTGGGAACAATTTGATTTCAAAAAAGAAAAACAAAAATTCAAATTATAAAAATGGAAAAAGTTCATGTACTACATGGTGTGTGTTTAATATGAGACAATGAATAAAAAAGTAAGGTCCAAATTTTTTGTCGTTATAAATTCAAGTCCTCAGTTGAAGAAAGTTAAAAAAAATATTATGAGAGAGGTTTGTACAAAAGGACTATCATTTGTGTAACACTGACGAATGGATGAGAAAAATTACAAACGAAAATACGTCATAGAAGTTCAACGTGAAAACAACAGAAGTTCAACTACTACATTGAATGAATTTCAGATGAAAAACTTTTAAAACCGTCGCGAGTATGAAAAATTGATTAACACGAGAAAGTTGTGTGTTTACAACAGCTTTCCACCTGTATGCCTCCTGCTCAATTACGGTGAGTGAATGGAGAGCTACTAGCAAAAAATCCCATGAAAAATAGAGTGAAGTTCACGTAGACATGCCGAGAAGTTCAAGTTCTTCATGCAGTGCATTTTCGAAGAATCTGTTTCGCGATAAAGGCAGAATGAAAGATCTCGCCATTTTCAAAATAACTTGAAAACGGCTAGGAATCAGAGAAACCCATCAACATGAAAAAGTTTCGCATTTTTTGTAGCTTTTCAACGGTAAATTATTTGCCCAATCACATAAAATTTGTAGAAACTACAGCCAAAAAACGTCTTTAGCCATTTTCAAAATTGACTTAAAACCGCAAGGAATTGGAAGAAGTAATAGATACAAAAAAGTTTTGCATTTTCTCAAGCTTTCCAACGCCTTATCATTTACTGCATTCGGACACGGTTCAAAAATTAGCTCGAAAATACAAATTCGCTAGAACTTGTATCATTTTCTAAATTTCTTAAACCATTCAAAATTAAAAAAAACTTTCAACATGAAAAAGTAGCGCATTTTCATAAACTTTCCAACGCTATATCATTTGCCTCAATTTGATTAGCCGTTTAGAAATGCCATCAAAAATACAAACTCAACTATTCAGTTTGCGAAATTTTATGATTTTCCAAATTACTCTTTAACCATAAGGAATTACAGAAAACTATCAACATGTGGAAGGAGCAGTTTTACAGCAGCTTTCCAACCCATATTATTTGCCTCATTCCGATAAACGGTTTAGAAATGCGATCAAAAATACGATTCATGTTTTTTTATGAAGGAAAAACAGTTTTCAAAACTGCTCTTAAACCGCTTACATTTTGACAAAAAATCAACTTGGGTCATGATAGTCGTGTCCATAGCTTTCCAACCGTATATCGCAATCCTCATTTGGACACTTTTTAGCTGAAGTTCAACCTAGTACTCGGGGAAGGTCAGACGCGTTACTCGGGAAGTTCATGTTGTGATCAAAATATTATTCTGATCCCGTGATTAGAATAGTGTTTATACATATAAACTAATATAAATATATATAATATATTTAGAAGGGAAACATAAGTTGGACCTGGTGTTCCTATTCTTATATAGAAAAATAGAACAGACCTCTGTGTTTTCTTCAAAAAAATGCATAAGTTGTGCTGCGGATGTTTCAGGAAAAATAAAACCTAGGATTGGAGGTCCATAAGTCGGTCGATACATGACGGCCCTCAAGAAAATACAAACCAGTATGTCGTGGGCTGCGCATGTTAAAAAAGAAAGATAAGTTGTTTCTTGTGTGGCACCCCTCCCCAAATATATATAGGTGTGGGAGGGGAGGAGGCAGCCTTAGGGCGCCTCCAATAGGGCTGGCGGACACCCTCGGGTTTAGTTGTGCGCCCCCCGTCCATATAATGCACAAGAGAGAAGGGAAGGGGGGAGGCGCCCCTTCTCTTTCCTTTCTCCCTTCCCGAGATATGGTAGGAGGAGGTGGCGCCTCCCCCTTCCATCTAATTGGGCATGGCTACCTTAGGGGGGCACATCAGCCCATGTGGGCTAGTCTATTCCCTCTACATGGCCCAATAAGGCCCAATACTCTCCCGGTGCCTCCGGAACCCCATCTGATATTCCGATAACTTTCCGTGCATTCCGAAACCATTCCGGAGACCAAATAGTATCGTCCTATATGTCCATCTGTACCTCCAGACCATCCCGGAGCTCCTCGTCATGTCTGTGATCTCATTTGGGACTCCGAACAACATTCGGTCACCAAACCACATAACTCATATAATACCAAATCGACATCGAACGTTAAGCGTGTTGACCCTACGGGTTCGAGAACTATGTAGACATGACCGAGACATCTCTCCGACTAATAACCAATAGCGGAACCTGAATGCCCATATTGGCTCCTACATATTCTATGAAGATCTTTATCGGTCGAACCGTTATGACAACATACATAATTCCCTTTGTCTGTCGGTATATTACCGTGAAATTTTGTACATTGTTTCCGTGAGCATGAAGACAAGTGCTCAAGGTCGACCCTCACTTCTTCAATGCATAACTTTCCAATCACTTCTCTTTTTGAAAAACTTTTTTAGGCATGAGAGGCAAGTAAATATTTTTTGGTATTTTCATTCTTTAATTTTTTTTGTATGTTTCACCCACAACTAAACAGAAACAAAAAGGAAAAACAAAATCTACTTAGTGAAGAAAGCAAACAAGCACACACGAGAATATCAACCCCACGCTATTGCTCCCCGGCAACGGCGCCAGAAAAGAGCTTGATAATCCCCAAGTGCAGGGGATCATCGTAGCAATTCCCAAAGGTGGAAGTGATAAGTATGGAGTGTCGAACCCACAAGGAGCCAAAGGTAAGATCAATATTATCTCAAGCCCTATCTGCCACTGATACGACTCTACATGCACCGAGCGTTTGCTTCCAACTAGAAATAAGAAATAAAACTGTGTTGTGGGTATAAAGAGGATAACTTTGTATGATATCGGAGAGCTAAAATATAAAAGTAGGTGCTGTTATCAAAAAGTTAGAATATATTACTAAATAATATAAATAGCGAGTGTGGAATAATGGTGGATCGGTGTGCGGAATTGTCCTAGGCAATTGTTAACAAGACCGATAGTCGTCATTGCAATTTCATGTGAGGGAGAGGCATAAGCTAACATACTTTCTCTACTTGGATCATATGCACTTATGATTGGAACTCTAGAAAGTGTCCGCAACTACTAAAGATCATTAAGGTAAAACCCAACCATAGCATTAAAGCATCAAGTCCTCTTTATTCCCATACGCAACAACCCCCTTACTCGGGTTTGTGTTTCAGTCACTCACCAACCCACTATAAGCGAACCATGAACGTATTGCAACACCCTACAGTGGGAATCCCTCACGCTTGCGCGATACGGAGGGCACCATAGGACAACACCAAAATAAAACATACAACTCGTACCAATCTAGACCATCAATCAACCCAAGGACAAAAGATATCTACTCAAAACATCATAGGATGGCAACACATCATTGAATCAAAATATGCGACATAAAGCACCATGTTCAAGTAGGGATTACAGCAGGGTGCGGGAGAGTGGACCGCGTCAAAGAGATGAGGATGGTGATGATGATGGTGATGTTGATGAAGATGATCACCGCGGCGATGATTCCCCTCCCGATGGCACTCCGGTGCCACCAAGAGAGAGGAGGGAGAGGTTCTCCCCCTTGTGCTTCCTCCTCCATGGCTTTCCCCCTCTGGTCCTTGGCCTTCATGGCGATGATGGCCCCTCCGAGATCCTCCTCCATGGCCTCCGGTGATGATGGCCCCCTCCGGCAGGGTGCCGGAGAGGGCCTAGATTGATTTCTCGTGGCTATAGAGCCTTGCGGCGGCGGAACTTCCGATCTAGGTTATTTCCCGAAGGTTTCTGTATTTATAGGAATTTTTTTGCGTAGGTTTCACGTCTGGGGGGTCTCCGGGCTGTCCACGAGATAGGGGGCGCGCCCTGGGGGGTGGGCGCACCCCCCACCCTCGTGGGCAGTCCGAAACTCTTCTGGCCCAACTCCGATGCTCCGTGGTCTTCTTTTGGTCCATAAAAAATCATCAAAAATTGGCATGTCAATTGGACTCCGTTTGGTATTCCTTTTCTGTAAAACTCAAAAACAAGGAGAAAACAGAAACTGGCACTGGGCTCTAGGTTAATAGGTTAGTCCCAAAAATCATATAAAATGGCATATAAATGCATATAAAACATCATAGATGGATAATATAATAGCATGAATACTTCATAAATTATAGATACGTTGGAGACCTATCAGCATCCCCAAGCTTAATTCTTGCTCATCCTCGAGTAGGTAAATGATAAAAGAAATAATTTATGAAGTGTGAATGCTAGCAGGTGCACAAGTTTGATCAATGATAATTTCAATCACCTTTTCTAGCATAAATATGTGTCATAATAGTAGCTTATCTCATAAAACTTTTCATGATTAAGTAACAATCTATTCACAATGTCAAGTATGCTTCAGAAACTTCATTGAGAACTAACAAACTATAATCTCAGTCATTGAAGCAATTGCAATTTATCATAACATCAGAAAGAGTCAAGAATAGAGCTTTTCAGCAAGTCCACATACTCAACTATCATTTAGTCTTCTACAATTGCTAACACTCACGCAATACTTGTGGTTATGGAGTTTCAGCCGAACAGTGAGAAAGATAGGGGCTTATTGTGTTGCCTCCCAACGTATTCACCTTTAGGTGATGTCAACAATAATAGCCCATGCTAACTTACATCCAATTGGATATATATATCATGATCTTTCAAACACGAGGAGCTTGCCAAAGGATAAAATGAAAAAGGGAAAGGTGAGGATCACCTTGACTCAAGCATAAAGTAAAAACATAAAGTAAAAGATAGGCCCTTCGCAGAGGGAAGCAGAGGTTGTCATGTGCGTTTAGGGTTGGATGCATAAAATCTTAATGCAAAAGAACGTCACTTTATATTGCCCCTTGTATGTGGACCTTTATTATGCAGTCCGTCGCTTTTATTGCTTCCACAACAAGATCGTACAAAGCTTATTTTCTCTGCACTAATAAGTCATACATATTTAGATAGCAATTTTTATTGCCTACAACATGACAACTTACTGAAGGATCTTACTCAATCCATAGGTAGGTATGGTGGACTCTCATGGCAAAACGGGGTTTAAGGATATTTGGAAGCACAAGTAGTATCTCTACTTGGTGCAAGGAATTTGGCTAGCATGAGGGGGAAAGGCAAGCTCAACATATTTGGAAGGTCAATGATAATATACTTTAACTGAGATGTGAGAAAACATAAACCATTACGTTGTCTTCCTTGTACAACGTCAACTCTTTTAGCATGTCATACTTAATGCGTGCTCCCAATCATAAAAGATGTCCAAGATAATATATTTGTATGTGAACCTCTCTTTCCTTATTACTTCCTATTAATTGCAACGATGACCAAAACTATGTTTGCCAACTCTCAACAACTTTTATGCCTCATACTCTTTATATGTGAAGTCATTACTATCCATGTTATAAGCATATGAAACATATAGGAATTCAGATTTATGACATTCAATTCATTCCCCCATTTACTCATAGGATATACATGAAGCACATGAGTAAATGACAAACTATTTCAAAAGATATGAGTGAAGAACACTGAGTAGTCAAATAATTAACTAGCCATGGGAGGGTTCTGATACGTCTCTGTCGTATCTACTTTTCCAAACACTTTTGCCATTGTTTTGGACTCTAACTTGTATGATTTGAATGGAACTAACCCGGACTGATGCTGTTTTCAGCAGAATTGCCATGGTGTTGTTTTATGTGCAGAAGATAGAAGTTCTCGGAACGACCTGAAACTCCACGGAACATCTTAGAAAAAACAATAAAAAATCCTCGCCAAAGATGAAGACCAGGGGGCCCACACCCTACTCACGAGGGTGGGGGGGCGCCCCCCCTGGGCGCACCCCCCTACCTCGTGGGCCCCCTGGTGGCCCTCCGACGCCAACTCCAACTCCATATATTGGCTTTCGGGGAGAAAAAAATCAAAGAGAAGAAATCATTGCGTTTTACGATACGGAGCCGCCGCCAAGCCCTAATCTCTCTCAGGAGGGCTGATGTGGAGTCCGTTCGGGGCTCCGGAGAGGGGGATTCGTCGCCGTTGTCATCATCAACCATCCTCCATCACCAATTTCATGATGCTCACCGCCGTGCGTGAGTAATTCCATCATAGGCTTGTTGGACGATGATGGGTTGGATGAGATTTATCGTGTAATCGAGTTAGTTTTGTTAGGGTTTGATCCCTAGTATCCATTATGTTCTGAGATTGATGTTGCTATGACTTTGCTATGCTTAATGCTTGTCACTAGGGCCCGAGTGCCATGATTTCAGATCTGAACCTATTATGTTTTCATGAATATATGTGTGTTCTTGATCCTATCTTGCAAGTCTATAGTCACCTACTATGTGTTATGATTCGGCAACCCCGAAGTGACAATAATTGGGACCA
This sequence comes from Triticum dicoccoides, assembly GCF_002162155.2. Classification (NCBI taxonomy): domain Eukaryota; kingdom Viridiplantae; phylum Streptophyta; class Magnoliopsida; order Poales; family Poaceae; genus Triticum; species Triticum dicoccoides. The sequence continues at coordinate 328,924,043 of NC_041381.1, forward strand.
CTCCTGGTGATAACCATAGTTTGAGGAGTTCATGTATTCACTATGTGCTAATGCTTTGTTCCGGTTCTCTATTAAAAGGAGGCCTTAATATTCCTTAGTTTCCAATAGGACCCCGCTGCCACGGGAGGGTAGGACAAAAGATGTCATGCAAGTTCTTTTCCATAAGCACGTATGACTATATACGGAATACATGCCTACATTACATTGATGAACTGGAGCTAGTTCTGTGTCACCCTATGTTATGACTGTTACATGACGAACCGCATCTGGCATAATTATCCATCGCTAATCCGGTGCCTACGAGTTTTCCATATACTGGTTCTCGCTTATTTACTTTTCCTTTGCTACTGTTAAGATCACTACAAAATACCAAAAACATTACTTTTGCTGTCTTTACTTTTTTTACCGTTACCACCACTATCATATTACTTTGCTACTAAACACTTTGCTGCAAATACTAAGTTTCAAGGTGTGGTTGAATTGACAACTCAACTGCTAATACTTGAGAATATTCTTTGGCTCCCCTTGTGTCGAATCAATAAATTTGGGTTGAATACTCTACCCTCGAAAACTATTGTGATCCCCTATACTTGTGGGTTATCAAGACCTTTTTCTGGCGCCATTGCCGGGGAGGCTCATGCAAGCAAGTCAACTATACCAAGTACCCGTCGCAATCCCTATCTCTCGCATTACATTATTTGCCATTTGCCTCTCGTTTTCCTCTCCCCCACTTCACCCTTGCCGTTTTATTCGCCCTCACTTTCCCAATCTCCTCCTCTCTTTCCCGTTTGCCTTTTCTCGTTGCCTTTCTGTTTGCTTGTGTGTTGGATTACTTGTTGCCATGGCGCAAGATAATACCAAATTGTGTGACTTCTCGAATACCAACAATAATGATTTCCTTAGTACTCTGATTGCTCCTCTTAATAATGATGAGTCTTGCGAAATCAATACCGCTTTGCTGAATCTTGTTATGAAAGATCAATTCACCGGCCTTCCTAGTGAAGATGCCGCTACTCATCTAAACAATTTTGTTGATTTGTGTGATATGCAAAAGAAAAAAGATACGGATAACAATATTGTCAAATTGAAGTTATTTCCGTTTTCTCTTAGAGATCGTGCTAAAGTTTGGTTTTCGTCTTTGCCTAAAAATAGTATTGATTCTTGGAACAAGTGCAAAGATGATTTTATCTCTAAGTATTTTCCTCCCGCTAAGATCATCACTCTTAGGAACGATATCATGAATTTTAAACAACTTAATCATGAGCATGTTTCCCAATCTTGGGAAAGAATGAAATTGATGCTTCGCAATTGCCCTACTCATGGTTTGAATTTATGGATGATCATACAGATTTTTTATGCCGGATTGAATTTTGCTTCTAGAAATCTTTTAGATTCGGCCGCGGGAGGCACGTTTATGGAAATTACGTTAGGAGATGCTACAAAATTGCTTGATAATATTATGGCTAATTATTCTCAATGGCACACCGAAAGATCTTCTAGTAAAAAAGTGCATGCTATAGAAGAAATCAATGTTTTGAGTGAAAAGATGGATGAACTTATGAAGATGTTTGCTCCTAAAAATACTCCTCTTGATCCCAATGATATGCCTTTGTCTACTTTGCTTGAGAATAATAATGAATCTATGGATGTGAATTTTGTTGGAAGGAATAGTTTTGGAAACAACGCGTATAGAGGGAATTTTAATCCTAGGCCTTATCCTAGTAATCCTTCTAATAATTATGGAAATTCCTACAACAACTCTTATGGAAATTTTAATAATATGCCCTCTGAATTTGAGAATAGTGTTCAAGAGTTTATGAATTCACAAAAGAATTTTGATGCTTTGCTTGAAGAGAAATTGCTTAAAGTTGATGATTTGGCTAGGAACATTGATAGAATTTCTCTTGAAATTGATTCTTTAAAGCTTAGATCTATTCCTCCTAAGCATGATATCAATGAGTCTCTCAAAGCCATGAGAATTTCCATTGATGAGTACAAGGAAAGAACCGCAAGGATGCGTGCTTCCAAAGATGCCTTTATTAAAGCGTGTTCTTCCAATTCCTATGAAAATCAAGATGAAGATCTAAAAGTTATTGATGTGTCCCCCATTAAATCTTTGTTTTGCAATATGAATCTTGATGAAACTGAATATGATCTTCCTTTACCTAGAAGGCGTTCTAAGAATTTGGAGTTTCTAGATCTTGATGATGAAATTGATGAAAGTGGGATTGAAAGAAATAAAAACCTAGATGTTGCTAAACCCACTATTTTGGATCTCAAGGAATTTAATTATGAAAATTGCTCTTTGATTGGTTGTATTTCCTTGTTGCAATCCATGCTAGATTCTCCTTATGCTTATAGTCAAAATAAGGCCTTTACCGAACACATTGTTGATGCCTTGATGCAATCTTGTGAAGAAAAACTTGAGTTGAAAGTTTCTATCCCTAGAAAACTCTATGATGAGTGGGAACCTACTATTAAAATTAAAATTAAAGATTATGAGTTTCATGCTTTGTGTGATTTGGGTGCTAGTGTCTCTACTATTCCCAAAACTTTATGTGATTTGCTAGATTTCCGTGATTTTGATGATTGCTCTCTAAACTTGCATCTTGCGGATTCCACTATTAAAAAACCTATGAGAAGAATTAATAATGTTCTTATTGTTGCAAATAGGAATTATGTGCCCATAGATTTTATCGTTCTTGATATAGATTGCAATCCTTCATGTCCTATTATTCTTGGTAGACCTTTCCTTAGAACAATTGGTGCAATTATTGATATGAAGGAAGGAAATATTAGATTCCAATTTCCCTTGAAGAAGGGTATGGAACAATTCCTTAGAAAGAAAATAAAATTACCATATGAATCTATCATGAGAGCCACTTATGGATTGCCTACCAAAGATGGCAATACCTAGATCTATCCTTGCTTTTATGCCTAGCTAGGGGCGTTAAACGATAGCGCTTGTTGGGAGGCAACCCAATTTTATTTGTGTTTTTTTGTTTTTGCTTCTGTTTAGGAATAAATAATCCATCTACCTTCTGTTTGGATGTGGTTTTATGTTTTAATTAGTGTTTGTGCCAAGTAGAACCTATAGGATAACCTACGATGATAGTTGATTTGATTCTGGTGAAAAGCAGAAACTTTGCACGCACGAATATAATTTTGTTAAATCACAGGAACGTGCTTTTGTGTTGACTCTTTTTGCTTCTGTTCAATAAACAAATTGTCCAGGACTTCCTATTTTGGTAGAATTTTTAGAGTTCCAGAAGTTTGCCACAGATTGCTACAGACTCTTCTGTTTTTGACAGATTCTGTTTTACGTGTGTTGTTTGCTTATTTTGATGAATCTATGGCTAGTAAAATAGTTTATAAACCATAGAGAAGTTGGAATACAGTAGGTTTAACACCAATATAAATAAAGAATGAGTTCATTACAGTACCTTAAGTAGTTCTTTGTTTTCTTTCTCTAACGGAGCTCACGAGATTTCTGTTGAGTTTTGTGTTGTGAAGTTTTCTAGTTTTGGGTGAATTCTTTTGATGGATTATGGAACAAGGAGTGGTAAGATCCTAAGATTTGGGATGCCCATGGCACCCCCAAGATAATACAAGGACACCAAAAATTCAAAGCTTGGGGATGCCCCGGAAGGCATCCCCTCTTTCGTCCACTTCCATCGGTAATTTACTTGGAGCTATATTTTTATTCACCACATGATATGTGTTTTGCTTGGAGCGTCTTGTATTATTTGCGTATTTGCTTATTAGTTTACCACAATCATCATTTCTGTACACACCTTTTTAGAGAGCCACACATGAATTGGAATTTGTTAGAATACTCTACGTGCTTCACTTATATCTTTTGAGTTTGATAGATTTGCTCATAGTGCTTCACTTATATCTTTTGAGCATGATAATTTTTGCTCTAGTGCTTCACTTATATCTTTTAGAGCACGATGGTGGATTTGTTTTAAAGAAACTATTGATCTCTCATGCTTCACTTAGATTATTTTGAGAGTCGTTAATAGCATGGTAATTCGCTAAATGTTAATATACTTGGTGTTCAAGATATGTGAAACTTTCTTTTGAGTGCGTTGAATACTATGATAAGTTTGATGCTTGATTATTGTTTTGAGATATGAAGATGGTGATATTAGAGTCATGCTAGTTAAGTAGTTGTGAATTCAAAGAATACTTGTGTTGAAGTTTGTGATTCCCGTAGCATGCACGTATGGTGAACCGTTATGTGATGAACTCGGAGCATGATTTATTTATTGATTGTCTTCCTTATGAGTGGCGGTCGGGGACGAGCGATGGTCTTTTCCTACCAATCTATCCCCCTAGGAGCATGCGCGTAATACTTTGCTTTGATAACTTCTAGATTTTTGCAACAAGTATATGAGTTCTTTATGACTAATGTTGAGTCCATGGATTATACACACTTTTTCCCATCCTTCCACCTTTGCTAGCCTCTCTAATACCACGCACTTTTCGTCGATATCATACACCCACCATATACCTTCCTCAAAACAGCCACCATACCTACCTATCATGCATTTCCATAGCCATTCCGAGATATATTGCCATGCAACTTTCCACCGTTCCGTTTATTATGACACGCTCCATCATTGTCATATTGCTAGCATGATCATGTAGTTGACATCATATTTGTGGCAAGGCCACCGTTCATAATTCTTTCATACATGTCACTCATGATTCATTGCATATCCTGGTACACCGCCGGAGGCATTCATATAGAGTCATACTTTGTTCTAAGTATCAAGTTGTAATTGTTGAGTTGTAAGAAAAATAAAAGTGTGATGATCATCATTATTAGAGAATTTTCCCAAGTGAGGAAAGGATGATGGAGACTATGATTCCCCCATAAGTCGGGATGAGACTCCGGACGAAAAGAAAAAAAAGAGGCCGAAAAAAGGGAAGAGAAAGGCCCAAAAAAATGAGAGAAAAAGAGAGAAGGGACAGTGATACTATCCTTTTACCACACTTGTGCTTCAAAGTAGCACCAAGATCTTCATGATAGAGAGTCTCTCATTTTGTCACTTTCATATACTAGTGGGAATTTTTCATTATAGAACTTGGCTTGTATATTCCAATGATGGGCTTCCTAAAAATGCCCTAGGTCTTCGTGAGCAAGCAAGTTGGATGCACACCCACTTAGTTTTTTTTGTAAAGCTTTCATATACTTATAGCTATAGTGCATCCGTTGCATGGCAATCCCTACTCACTCACATTGATATCTATTGATGGGCATCTCCATAGCCCGTTGATACGCCTAGTTGATGTGAGACTATCTTCCCTCTTTTTATCTTCTCCACAACCACCCTTCTATTCCACATATAGTGCTATATCCATGGCTCACGTTCATGTATTGCGTGAAGATTCAAAAAGTTTTGAGAATGTCATAAGTATGAAACAATTGCTTGGCTTGTCATCGGGGTTGTGCATTATTTAAATATTTTATGTGGGGAAGATGGAGCATATCCAGACTATATGATTTTGTAGGGATAACTTTCTTTGGCCATGTTATTTTGAGAAGACATGATTGCTTTGATTAGTATGCTTGAAGTAGTATTATTTTTTATGTCAATATGAACTTTTGTCTTGAATCTTTCGGATCTGAATATTCATATCACAATTAAGAAGATTTGCATTGAAATTATGCCAAAGTATCACTCCGCATCAAAAGTTCTTTTTTTATCATTTACCTACTCGAGGACGAGCAGGAATTAAGCTTGGGGATGCCTGATATGTCTCCAACGTATCTATAATTTTTGATTGCTCGATGCTACTTTATCTACTGTTTTGGACTATATTGGGCTTTATTTTCCACTTTTATATTATTTTTGGGACTAACCTATTAACCGGAGGCCCAGCCTAGAATTGCTGTTTTTTTGCCTATTTCAGTATTTCGAAGAAACGGAATATCAAACGGAGTCCAAACGGAATAAAACCTTCGGGAACGTGATTCTCTCACCGAACGTGATCCAGGAGACTTGGACCCTACTCCAAGAAGTGCCAGAGGCGGTCACGAGGGTGGAGGGAGCGCCCCCCCTACCTCGTGGGCCCCCTGTTGCTCCACCGACGTACTCCTTCCTCCTATATATACCTACGTATCCCCAAACGATCAGAACAGGAGACAAAAACCTAATTCCACCGCCGCAACCTTATGTATCCACGAGATCCCATCTTGGGGCCTGTTCTGGAGCTCCGCCGGAGGGGGCATCCACCATGGAGGGCTTCTACATCAACACCATAGCCCCTCTGATGAAGTGTGAGTAGTTTACTTTAGACCTTCGGGTCCATAGCTAGTAGCTAGATGGATTCTTCTCTCTTTTTGGATCTCAATACAATGTTCTCCCCTCTCTCGTGGAGATCTATTCGATTTAATCTTCTTTTTGCGGTGTGTTTGTTGAGACCGATGAATTGTGGGTTTATGATCCAACTTATCTATGGAAAATATTTGAATCTTCTCTGAATTCTTTTATGTATGATTTAGTTATCTTTGCAAGTCTCTTCGAATTATCCTTTTTGGTTTGGCCAACTAGATTGGTAGTTCTTGCAATGGGAGAAGTGCTTAGCTTTGGGTTCAATCTTGCGGTGTTCTTAGCGAGTGACAGAAAGGGTTGCAAGACACGTATTGTATTGTTGCCATCGAGGATAACAAGATGGGTTTTTTATCATATTGCATGAATTTATCCCTCTACATCATGTCATCTTGCTTAAGGCGTTACTCTATTTTTAACTTAATACTCTAGATGCATGCTGGATAGCGGTCGATGAGTGGAGTAATAGTAGTAGATGCAGAATCGTTTCGATCATACTTGTTCGAGGTGATGCCTATATACATGATCATTGCCTAGATATACTCATAACTATGCTCAATTTTGTCAATTGCTCAACAGTAATTTGTTCACCCACCGTAGAATATCTATGCTCTTGAGAGAAGCCACTAGTGAAACCTATGGCCCTCGGGTCTATTCTCATCATATCAATCTCTATCTCTTTATTTACTTGCTTTGCTTTTACTTTGCTTTTTTACTTTTTACTTTGCATCTATCTATCAGAAATACCAAAAATATTATTTATCATCTCTATCAGATCTCACTCTCGTATGTGACCGTGAAGGGATTGACAACCCCTAATCACGTTGGTTGCGAGTAGCTATCGTTTTGTGTAGGTACGAGGGACTTGTGCATGGTCTCCTACTGGATTGATACCTTGGTTCTCAAAAACTGAGGGAAATACTTACGCTACTTTGCTGCATCACCCTCTCCTCTTCGAGGAAATCCAACGCAGTGCTCAAGTGATAGCAAGAAGAATTTCTGGCACCATTGCTGGGGAGCATAGCTCTATTCTTTGAGTCACTTGGGATTTATATCTGCTGGACACTATGAAGAACTTGAAAGACGATCGAACTACTATTTTGCCCTCAACTACGAGGGGAGGTAAGGAACTGCCATCTAGCCTTGCACTAGATTCTCCTTCTGTTATAAGTAAGCTTGCGACACCTAAACCTGCTACTACTATGAATTCTGATATGTCGCATGATATTGATGATGCCACTTCTGCTATGCATGATACTTATGATGAAACTACTTCTATGCTTGATAATACTGTGCCCCTTGGTGAATTTCTTGATGAGCAAATTGCTAGGTCTAGAGAAAGAGAAATTATTGAACCTGGATATGATGATGATAGTGATGATGAAAATATGCCTTCTATTCCTGAGGATTATCTTTTTGATGCAGAATCTTCTGCAGCTATTTTTGCTTGCCAGGATAGATATGAGCTTAAGAGGTTGCTAGTTAAATGGAGTAAAGAATCTTTTAGAGATAGAATGAGACCCGACCCTGCTTTTGCGACTTCACCTATTTGTGTTCCTGATAAGGATTATTATGATTTTTCTGTTGATCCAGATATAATTACTTTGGTTGAATCTGATCCTTTTTATGGCTATGAATCTGAAACTGTTGTGGCACATCTTACTAAGTTAAATGATATAGCTGCCCTGTTTACTAATAATGAGAGATCGCTCTACCTTTATTTACTCAAAATATTTCCGTTCTCAATAAAGGGTGATGCTAAGATATGGTTTAATTCTCTTGATCCTGGTTGTGTGCAAAGTCCCCAGGATATGATTTATTACTTCTCTGCTAAGTATTTCCCTGCTCACAAGAAACAAGCTGCTTTGAGGGAAATATACAACTTTGTGCAAATTGAAGAAGAGAGTCTCCCACAAGCTTGGGGGAGGCTTCTCAAGTTACTTAATGCTTTGCCTGATCATCCTCTTAAGAAACCGGAAATACTTGATATCTTTTATAATGGACTAACTGATGCTTCCAGAGATTACCTGGATAGTTGTGCTGGTTCCCTTTTCAGGGAAAGAACACCAGATGAAGCTGAAATTCTATTGAACAATATGTTGACAAATGAAAATAATTGGGCACCTCCTGAGCCACCTACTGAGCCAGTTCCAGAGCCAATTACCGAGCCTATTCCCAAACCAACTCCGAAGAAGAGAGGTGTTCTATTTCTCAGTCCCGAAGATATGCAAGAGGCAAAGAAATCTATGAAAGAAAAATGTATTAAAGCTGAAGATGTTAAGAATTTACCTCCTATTGAAGAAATACATGGTCTTAATTCACCGCCTGTTGAAGAAGTATATGATCTCAATTACTTATTTACTGAAGAACCTCCCGATATCCCGACATAGGTAGTAAAGGTACATTCTCTCTATAGATATGATAAAGCTGAAGTCCCTCCTACTAAAGTTGCTAGTCAGTGCTTGGATGAGTTTGATGACTTTATGTTTAAGCAAGATGACTTTAATGCTTATTTTGGTAGACAATTAAAACAGAATACTTTTATGATTAAACGATTGGGTGATTATATGGCTGATATTAGAGGTGAACTTAAACTTGTTAGCAAACATGCTTCTATGGTTACCACTCAAGTAGAACAAGTACTTAAAGCTCAGAAAGAAGTGCTTGATGAAATGAATAGTAAGAAAAATGATTATGCTGTTAGAGTGGCTACTAGAACTGGTAGAATGACTCAGGAACCTTTGTATCCTGAAGGCCACCCTAAGAGAATCGAGCAAGATTCTCAGAGAAATAATATTGGTGTACCTAGTTCTTCTAAGAGGAAGAAAAAGAAAAATGATAGGACTTTGCAAACTTCTAGTGAACCTATTGCTGAACCACCTGGGAATCCAAATGATATATCTATTTATGATGCTGAAACACAATCAGGTGATGAACATGAACCTAGTGATAACGTTAATGATAATGTTGATGCTCAACCTAGTAATGATAATGATGTAGAAGTTGAACCTGCTGTTGATCTTGATAGCCCACAATCAAAGAATCAACATTATGATAAAAGAGACTTCGTTGCTAGGAAACATGGTAAAGAAAGGGAACCATGGGTTCAGAAACCCATGCATTTTCCTCCGAAACCATCCAAGAAGAAGGATGATGAGGATTTTGAGCGCTTTGCTGAAATGATTAGACCCATCTTTTTGCGTATGCGATTAACTGATGTGCTCAAAACAAATCCTTATGCTAAGTATATGAAGGATATCATTACTAATAAAAGAAAGATACCTGAAGCTGAAATTTCCACCATGCTTGCTAATTATACTTTTAAGGGTGGAATACCAAAGAAACTTGGAGATCCAGGAGTACCTACTATACCATGCTCCATTAAGAGAAATTATGTTAAAACTGCTTTATGTGATCTTGGAGCCGGTGTCAGTGTTATGCCTCTCTCTTTATATCGTAGACTTGATTTGAATAAGTTGACACCTACTGAAATATCTTTGCAAATGCCTGATAAATCAACTGCTATACATGTCGGTATTTGTGAGGATGTGCATGTTATGGTTGCAAACGTTACTATTTTAACGGATTTTGTTATTCTTGATATTCCCGAGGATGATAGTATGTCTATTATTCTTGGAAGACCTTTCCTTAATACTGCAGGGGCTGTTATTGATTGCACCAAAGGCAATGTCACTTTTCTTTTTAATGGCAATGAGCACACGGTACATTTTCCGAGGAAACAACCTCACGTTTATAGTATCAACTCTATTGGAAAAATTCCATCGAAATATTTGGAGGTTTTGAATTGCTCTCCCTACTGTCAAGAAAAAGTATGATATTCTTATTGTTGGGGATTTTCATATCCCCGTTGAGGTAACTTAGTGTTATTCGAAATTTCTCCGGTTCCGTGATTATTCAGAATGAGTTTGTTAACAAGACTTGATCAACCTTGTTAGTGGGTTCATTTTGATGATCACGAGATGGATGAAACTAGAAGCACAACCTTCTGTACCCTCTCTATATTTTCTATTATTTAGTAGAAATAAAGTAAAATAGAATATTTTCTGTCTGTCTCCTCATTTATCCGTGCGATATAAAAATATCCCAAAAATAAAAGTCCTCAGAATGCCATGCCAATTTAATATGATTTTCTCGGGAATATTTGAGGATTTACTGTGCAAAAATTACCACGGGGGGAGCTGCCGCCTGGTCACGAGGGTGGAGGGCGCGCCCTACCCCCTGGGCGCACCCCCCTGCCTTGTGGGCCCATGGTGGCCCTCCTCCACTTATCCCTGCACCCATCTTCTTCCTCTGCTTCACACAAACACGAAAAACCAACTCAAGCACGAATTCCAGCCCTCGTTGCTGTGATTTTCGATCTCCTTGCTCAAAGCACCTCTCGCAAAACTGCTTGGGGAGATTGTTCCTTGGTATGTGACTCCTCCATTGGTCCAATTAGTTTTTGTTCTAATGCTTTATTCATTGCAAATTTGTGTTGCATAGGTGACCATGTTCTTGAGCTTGCATGTCAAATTTATATGGTTCCAAGTAGTTCCAATGCTTTATATAGGCCCTAGGCACTTGTGGGAGTTGTTGCTATCAATTTTATTGAAGTTGGTTCACTTTTATTTGAAGTTACTAAAAATTTCAGATTGTTTCAGGAATAATGAAGAGACTTTTGAGGGGCTCGTCGAGCCGAAGCTCGAAGGAAAAACAAAAGGAAGAAGAGCAGAAGCCCAAATTTAATTTGCCTCGCACCGCGGAGGTCCGGCCGTGTGAATGGCCTTCCGATGACTTCTTAAGGAGAGCTGGGATTATGAGGATTTCTATTTATTGATTGAGAATGCTGGCCTCACCAACTTTCTCCACGACCAACGTCATCAGTATCTCTTACTCACAAATACTTTTGTGCAAAACTTCTACTTTTTCCCTAAGAAATCACCTCCAACAGTAGAGTTTCATTTATATGACGTTGTTAAAGAGATGACATTAGCTGAATTCTGCGAGGTTTGCAGAATACCCTTTGAGGGCACCTTAGATGAACCCCACCGTCACGAAGTAGAAGCTTTTATTAACATTATCACTGTGGGAGAAACCAGAAAGGTTTCTGATGCAAGGATCACTAGCATACATTTTCCTGTTTTACGCTACTTTGCCTTATTTGCTAGTCGTTGCTTGATTGGACGCGGGAACTGTGGGAACCTTAGTATTCCTGATATTATTATTTTGTTCCATGGTTTATACCGCAATAACTCTGTTAGTATGGGTGGAATTGTTGCTAGACGGTTAAGTCTGAACCGTACTAAGGGCCCCATCTTTGGAGGCATTTATGCTTCACGCCTAGCTGAACATTTTGAAATACCTATTAGGCATGAGGAGAAAGAAGAAACATCACTGCCCCATGCTTATTTAGATTATAAGAGTATGATAGCGCATGACTTTCTTGTTAAGAGTCGCGAAGGGGAGCTCAAATACAAATTATACTTTGATAAACATCACCCTGAGACTATTACTTTGCCTGCCCCTTTTTTGTTTAATTTATCTGCAGGTCATCACATTGTTCCGTGGTCGACTGTTCAAGCCTATCGGAATCCTACACCAGCCCTGGAACCGGAGCCACAAGATGAGCCTCCACGACTATCTGTTTATTCTTGGGATCCAGAGGAGGTTGCCAGCCAGTGGCAGACGGAGCCTTCTTCGTCGCAGTATGACCCCAACTTCACCTACGGGTATCCGCCAGGCTATCCCTGGCAATAGACCAACTTAGGCCAAAAGCCTAAGCTTGGGGGAGTACGTATTTCCCACCGACATTACATTCATGTTCACAGACACTCACTGCTAGATGTCGGTGCTCATACTCTTTCACTGTAATATTCATGATAGTTTATTTTCTTTTTCCTGCTTTCTTCTTGTGTGCTTAATAAACCTTAAGAAAAAACCAAAAAAATATTAGTAGTAGTTTATTTCTTTGCTGTAGTAATTAAAAAGAAAAACCCAAAAGTATTTCCCGTTCTTCTTCTGCTTGTTGGGAGCTTTCCCGTGTAAATAGTTTTTATTTCTTTTCCTTTCTTTGGGGGTTGAGAAGACCATATTGAAATTGCTTAGTGGCTCTTTTATGCATGATTGCTTATTTAACTTCAAGCACATATTACTTGTCTTCTCTCTTGAATTGAATGCTTACAGATTCCAGCTTAGTCCAATGCACGTGCACTCTTATTATTATACACACCGTTCGGTCGTGCAAGTGAAAGGCAATAATGATGATATATGATGAACTTATTGGGATTAGAAAAGCTGGTATGAACTCGACCTCTCTTGTTTTTGTAAATATGATGATTCATCGTTCCTGAGTCAGCTATTATGAAGTAAACATATTTGCAATGACATTTAGAGATTATAGTTGCTTGTGCCATGCTTGATTAGCTATGAGTTATAATGGTTTACCTTGCGTGCCAACATGCTATTAGAATGATTATGATGTGGTATGATGGGATGGTATCCTCCTTTAAATGAATTGAGTGACTCGACTTGGCACATGTTCACGCATGTAGTTGAATCAAATCAACATAGCCTTCATGATATTTATGTTCATGGTGGATTATATCCTACTCATGCTTGTATTCGGTGTAAATTAATTTTAATGCATGTTTACGACTGTTGTCGCTCTCTCAGTTGGTCGCTTCCCAGTCTTTTGCTAGCCTTCATCTGTACTAAGCGGGAATACTGCTTGTGCATCCAAACCCCTTAAACCCCAAAGTCGTTCCATATGAGTCCACTATACCTACCTATATGCGGTATTTACCTGCCGTTCCAAGTAAATTTGTATGTGCCAAACTCTAAACCTTCAAATAAACATTCTGTTTTGCATGCTCGAATAGCTCATATGTCAACTAGAGCTGCCCTTATCTTCCGTGCTAGGCGGGTTATTCTCAAGAGGAGTGGACTCCGCTCCTCATTCACGAGAAAATGGCTGGTAACTAGGATGCCCAGTCCCACACTTTATGTAAACTAAATCAAAATAACTACAAACAAAACTCCCCCTGGGACCCGTTGAATGTTGGAGGCACTCGTTGTTTCGAGCAAGCCATGGATTGATGCTTGTGGAGGAGGGGGAGTATAAACTTTACCATTCTGTTTGGGAACTGCCTATAATTTGTTAAGCATGGAAGATATCGTTGTCTTTTAGTTGTTATGTTGACAATGAAAGTAATCCGCTCAAAATATAATTTATCTCTATTTCAAAACCGAGCTCTGGCACCTCTACAAATCCCTGCTTCCCTCTGCGAAGGGCCTATCTATTTACTTTTATGTTGAGTCATCACCCTTCTTATTAAAATCACCCGCTGGAGAGCACACTATCGTTTGCATTTATTATTATTGGTTTATATTGGGTATGACTTGACTGGATCTCTTTTACCATGAATTACAATGTTTAGTCAGTCCTTGATCTTTAAAGGTGCTCTGCATTTATGTTTTGCGGTCTCAGAAAGGGCTAGCGAGATACCATTTCATTATATCATGTTATGATTATTTTGAGAAAGTGTTGTCATCCGAGTTTTATTATTATAGCTCGCTAGCTAATTATGCTATTGACATGAGTAATTGTGAGACCTACGTGTTATTGTGAGTATGGTTAGTTCATAATATTTGCTGAAACTTGAATGCTGGCTTTTCATCTTTACAACAACAAGAGCAAACAGAGTTTGTAAAAGTTTTTCTTTTTCTCTTTCAGTTTGTCAACTGAATTGCTTGAGGACAAGCAAGGGTTTAAGCTTGGGGAAGTTGATACGTCTCCGTCGTATCTACTTTTCCAAACACTTTTGCCCTTGTTTTGGACTCTAACTTGTATGATTTGAATGAAACTAACCCGGACTGACGCTGTTTTCAGCAGAATTGCCATGGTGTTGTTTTATGTGCAGAAAATAAAAGTTCTCGGAATGACCTGAAACTCCACGGAACATCTTAGAAAAAACAATAAAAAATCCTCACCAAAGATGAAGATCAGGGGGCCCACACCCTGCTCACGAGGGTGGGGGGCGCCCCCCTGGGCGTGCTCCCCTACCTCGTGGGCCCCTTGGTGGCCCTCCGACGCCAACTCCAACTCCATATATTGGCTTTCGGGGAGAAAAAAAATCAGAGAGAAGAAATCATCGCGTTTTACGATACGGAGCCACCGCCAAGCCCTAATCTCTCTCGGGCGGGCTGATCTGGAGTCCGTTCGGGGCTCCGGAGAGGGGGATTCGTCGCCGTCGTCATCATCAACCATCCTCCATCACCAATTTCATGATGCTCACTGCCGTGCGTGAGTAATTTCATCGTAGGCTTGCTGGACGGTGATGGGTTGGATGATATTTATCATGTAATGGAGTTAGTTTTGTTAGGGTTTGATCCCTAGTATCCATTATGTTGTGAGATTGATGTTGCTATGACTTTGCTATGCTTAATGCTTGTCACTAGGGCCCGAGTGCCATGATTTCAGATCTGAACCTATTATGTTTTCATGAATATATGTGTGTTCTTGATCCTATCTTGCAAGTCTATAGTCACCTACTATGTGTTATGATCCGGCAACCCCGAAGTGACAATAATCGGGACCACTCCCGGTGATGACCATAGTTTGAGTAGTTCATGTATTCACTATGTGCTAATGCTTTGTTCCGGTTCTCTATTAAAAGGAGTCCTTAATATCCCTTAGTTTCCAATAGGACCCCGCTGCCACGGGAGGGTAGGACAAAAGATGTCATGCAAGTTCTTTTCCATAAGCACGTATGACTATATACGGAATACATGCCTACATTACATTGATGAACTGGAGCTAGTTCTGTGTCACCCTATGTTATGACTGTTACATGATGAACCGCATCCAGCATAATTATCCATCGCTAATCCGGTGCCTACGAGTTTTCCATATACTGGTTCTCGCTTATTTACTTTTCCGTTGCTACTGCTACAATCACTACA
The DNA here is from genome assembly GCF_002162155.2 of Triticum dicoccoides. NCBI lineage: Eukaryota > Viridiplantae > Streptophyta > Magnoliopsida > Poales > Poaceae > Triticum > Triticum dicoccoides. The sequence goes on from NC_041381.1 coordinate 328,939,345, forward strand.
AAATACCAAAAACATTACTTTTGCTGTCTTTACTTTTGTTACCGTTACCACCACTATCATATTACTTTGTTACTAAACACTTTGCTTTAGATACTAAGTTTCCAGGTGTTGTTGAATTAACAACTCAGCTGCTAATACTTGAGAATATTCTTTGGCTCCCCCTGTGTCGAATCAATAAATTTGGGTTGAATACTCTACCCTCGAAAACTGTTGCGATCCCCTATACTTTTGGGTTATCAGGTTCCTTTCTTATTCAAAATTTCAGATCCAATGATTTTATTCAAACAGCAAGTAAAATTGAAAATACGCTCCAAGCAAAACACATATCATGTGACGAATAAAAATATATCTCCGAGTAAGGTATACCGATAGTTTTGAAGACGAAAGAGGGGATGCCTTCCGGGGCATCCCCAAGCTTAGGCGCTTGAGTCTTCCTTGAATATTACCTTGGGGTGCCTTGGGCATCCCCAAGCTTAGAGTCTTCCCACTCCTTATTCTCCTCCTATCGATATCTCACACAAAACATGAAAACTTCAACCACACAAAACTTAATGGAACTTCGTGAGATCGGTTAGTATGATAAAGAGTAAACCATTCACTTTGGTGATGTAAAAGACAATGTTCATAATTTTTTTCACACAATCCCTACTGTACCATATCATTTCTACAATTTATATTGCGAAATATAAGCCATAGAAACTAGAAAACAAGCAAACTATGCGATGAAAACAGAATCTGTCAGAAACAGAACAGTCTGTAATGATCTGAACAATAACCATACTTCTGCTACTCCAAAAATTATGAAATAAATTGGTAGACGTGAGGAATTTGTCTATTAATCTTCTTCAAAAAGAATCAACTCAAAATCACTCTTCTGTAAGAAATGACAGCTAATCTCGTGAGCGCAAATTTTCTGTTTTTTACAGCAAGATCACATTAACTCTCACCCAAGTCTTCCCAAAGGTCTTACTTGGCACTTTATTGAAAAAAAAGCTATAAAACATTATTACTACAGTAGCTTAATCATGTAGACAAACATAAACAGTAAGGGTAAAAATTGGGTTGTCTCCCAACAAACGCTTTTCTTTAATGCCTTTTAGCTAGGCATGATGATTTCAATGATGCTCACATAAAAGATAAGAGTTGAAACATAAAAAGAGCATCATGAAGAATATGACTAGCACATTTAAATCTAACCCACTTCCTATGCCTAGGGATTTTGTGAGCACACAATTTATAGGAACAAGAATCAACTAGCATAGGAAGGCAAAACAAGTTTAACTTCAAAACTTTAAGCACATAGAGAGGAAACTTGATATTATGGCAACTCCTACAAGCATATATTCCTCCCTCATAATAGTTTTCAGTAGCATCATGGATAACAACTTTTTTCTCATACTCAATTGGAACCTCTTCCGAAATAGTGGAATACTAACTAAAGTTGACACTCTTCCAAATCCACTTTCATAAATATCACACTAAGATTCAACACCCTCCAAGATAGTGGGATCACTAATTCCTAAAGTTGACACTCTTCCAAACCCACTTTAATTTATAGTATGATTCATACTCCAAAAGATATAAGTGAAGTTGATGGAGCATTCTACAATTAATATAGACTAACCAATGTCCAAGATCAAAATATATAAGTGATGTACACGAAGCATTCTATAAAACCACACTCAAACGATTTAAGTGAAGCACAAAGAGCAATTCTATAAGATCATACTTAAAAGATATAAGTGAAGCACATGAAGTATTCTATAAATCAATGAAGATCTATCTCATACTATCATGATTCTTAAATAAAAACACAAAGGACACAAATCATGTGAACAAAACAAAAACGGAGGTATACCGATATCTGTTGAAGAAGAAAGATGGGATGCCAACCGGGGCATCCCCAAGCTTAGATGCTTGAGTATCCTTTAAAATATTTACTTGGGGTGCCTTGGGCATCCCCAAGCTTGAACTCTTGTCTCTCTTTATTCTTCTCACATCGGTAACTCCTCGTTCTTCAAACACTTCATTCACAAAAACTTAAACAAAAACTTTGTGAGATCCGTTAGTGTAATAAAGCAAACTACCACCTTAAGGTACTGTAATTAACTTATTATTTATCTATATTGGTGTTAAACCTACTGTATTCCAACTTCTCTATGGTTCATACCCTTACATACTAGCCATAGATGCATCAAAATAAGCAAACAACACACGAAAAACCGAATCTGTCAAAACAGGACAGTCTGTAGTAATCTGGAAGTTTAGTAAACTTCTATAACTCCAAAAATTATGAAATAAATTTGACAATTTGAAAAATTTGTACAGAAGTAATGTTCAAAAAGTTTCAGACACATTTGACTTTCCAGAAAAAAAAGTAAATCCATGCACTACAGCCAAAGTTTCTGTTTTTGTTCTGCACATAGTAAGCAAGCAATCTTATCATACTAAAACCAAAGCTTGGCACATTATTTTTATAATACAATGGATATATACAAGGGGATAATTATTTACAGAGAAACTTCCATGAAAAATTCTACATTGTTTCTGTGAGCAAGAACACAAGTGCTCAAGGTCGACCCTCACTTCTTCAATGCATAACTTTCCAATCACTTCTCTTTTTGAAAAACTTTTTTAGGCATGAGAGGCAAGTAAATATTTTTTGGTATTTTCATTATTTTAAATTTTTTTGTATGTTTCACCCACAACTAAACAGAAACAAAAAGGAAAAACAAAATCTACTTAGTGAAGAAAGCAAATAAGCACAGACAAGAATATCAACCCCACGCTATTGCTCCCCGGCAACGGCGCCAGAAAAGAGCTTGATAATCCCCAAGTGCAGGGGATCATCGTAGCAATTCCCAAAGGTGGAAGTGATAAGTATGGAGTGTCGAACCCACAAGGAGCCAAAGGTAAGATCAATATTCTCTCAAGCCCAATCTGCCACTGATACGACTCTACGTGCACCGAACGCTTGCTTCCAACTAGAAACAAGAAATAAAATTGTGTTGTGGGTATAAAGAGGATAACTTTGTATGATATCGGAGAGCTAAAATATAAAAGTAGGTGATGTTATCAAAAAGTTAGAATATATTACTAAATAATATAAATAGCGAGTGTGGAATAATGGTGGATCGGTGTGCGGAATTGTCCTAGGCAATTGTTAACAAGACCGATAGTCGTCATTGCAATTTCATATGAGGGAGAGGCATAAGCTAACATACTTTCTATACTTGGATCATATGCACTTATGATTGGAACTCTAGCAAGTGTCCGCAACTACTAAAGATCATTAAGGTAAAACCCAACCATAGCATTAAAGCATCAAGTCCTCTTTATTCCCATACGCAACAACCCCCTTACTCGGGTTTGTGTTTCAGTCACTCACCAACCCAATATAAGCGAATCATGAACGTATTGCAACACCCTACAGCGGGAATCCCTCACGCTTGCGTGACACGGAGGGCACCATAGTACAGCACCAAAATAAAACATACAACTCATACCAATCTAGACCATCAATCAACCCAAGGACAAAAGATATCTACTCAAAACATCATAGCATGGCAACACATCATTGAATCATAATATGTGGCATAAAGCACCATGTTCAAGTAGGGATTACAGCGGGGTGCGGGAGAGTGGACCGCGAAAAGATATGAGGATGGTGATGATGATGGTGATGTTGATGAAGACGATCACCGCGGCAATGATTCCACTCCCGATGGCACTCCAGTGCCACCAAGAGAGAGGAGGAGATGTTCTCCCCCTTGTGCTTCCTCCTCCATGGCTTTCCCCCTCTGGTCCTTGGCCTTCATGGCAATGATGGCCCCTCCGAGATCCTCCTCCATGGCCTCCGGTGATGATGGCCCCCTCTGACAGGGTGCCGGAGAGGGCCTAGATTGATTTCTCGTGGCTACAGAGGCTTGCGGCGGCGGAACTTCCAATCTAGGTTATTTCCCGAAGGTTTCTGTATTTATAGGAATTTTTGGCGTAGGTTTCACGTCAGGGGGGTCTCCGGGTTGTCCACGAGATACGGGGGGCACCCTAGGGGGGTGGGCGCGCCCCCCACCCTCGTGGGCAGCACGGAACTCTTCTGGCCCAACTCCGATGCTCCGTGATCTTCTTTTGGTCCATAAAAAATCATCAAAATTGGCATGTCAATTGGACTCCGTTTGGTATTCCTTTTTGGTAAAACTCAAAAACAAGGAGAAAACAGAAACTGGCACTGGGCTCTAGGTTAATACGTTAGTCCGAAAAATCATATAAAATGGCATATAAATGCATATAAAACATCGTAGACAGATCATATAATAGCATGAATACTTCATAAATTATAGATACGTTGGAGACGTATCAATTACAACGGGAAAAGTGAGGTTACACCACTGCATAGAGCGGGAGAGAGTTAGTGTTGCCGGCAGTGAAGTTGTTGATGTAGATTGTCATCTGATACGTCTTCGTCGTATCTATAATTTTTGATTGTTCCATGCCAATATTATTCAACTTTCATATACTTTTGGCAACTTTTTATACTATTTTTGGGACTAACATATTGATCCAGTGCCCAGTGCCAGTTCCTGTTTGTTGCATGTTTTATGTTTCGCAGAAACCCCATATCAAATGGAGTCCAAACGGGATAAAAACGGAAGGAGAATATTTTTGGAATATTTAGGATTTTTTGGGAAGAAGAATCAACGCGAGACGATGCCCGAGGGGGTCACGAGGCAGGGGGCGCGCCCCTGACCCTCGTGGGCACCTCGTAAGGCGGTTGCTGCTCTTCTTTTGCCGCAAGAAAGTTAATTTCTAGAAAAAAAATCGTGGTGAAGGTTTCAATCCAATCGGAGTTACGGATCTCCGGGAATATAAGAAACGGTGAAAGGGCAGAATCTGGGAACGCAGAAATAGAGAGAGACAGAGATACATATCCAATCTCGGAGGGGCTCTCGCCCCTCCCACGCCATGGGAGCCAAGGACTAGAGGGAAACCCTTCTTCCATCTAGGGAGAAGGTCAAGGAAGAAAAAGAAGAAGGGGGGCTCTCTCCCCCTCTCTCCCGGTGGTGCCGGAACGCCGCCGGGGCCATCATCATCACCGCGATCTACACCAACACCTCCGTCATCTTCACCAACATCTCCATCACCTTCCCCATCTATCTACAACGGTCCACTCTCTTGCAACCCGCTGTACCCTCTACTTGAACATGGTGCTTTATGCTTCATATTATTATCCAATGATGTGTTTCCATCCTATGATGTCTGAGTACATTTTCATTGTCCTATCGGTAATTGGTGAATTGCTATGATTGGTTTAATTTGCTTGTGGTTATGTTGCTGTCCTTTGGTGCCCATCATATGAGCGCGCGCGTGGATCACACCATAGGGTTAGTTGTATGTTGATAGGACTATGTATTGGAGGGCAAGAGTGACAGAAGCTTCAACCTAGCATAGAAATTGATGCATACGGGATTGAAGGGGGACCAATATATCTTAATGCTATGGTTGGGTTTTACCTTAATGAACGTTAGTAGTTGCGGATGCTTGCTAATAGTTCCAATCGTAAGTGCATAGAATTCCAAGTCAGGGATGACATGCTAGCAGTGGCCTCTCCCACATAAAACTTGCTATTGGTCTAGTAACGTAGTCAATTGCTTAGGGACAATTTCACAACTCCTACCACCACTTTTCCACACTCGCTATACTAAATTTATTGCTTCTTTATCTAAACAGCCCCTAGATTTTATTTGCGCGCTCTTTATTATCTCGCAAACCTATCCTATCACACCTACAAAGTACTTGTAGTTTCATACTTGTTCTAGGTAAAGCGAACGTTAAGCGTGCGTAGAGTTGTATCGGTGGTCGATAGAACTTGAGGGAATATTTGTTCTACCTTTAGCTCCTCGTTAGGTTCGACACTCTTACTTATCGAAAGAGGCTACATTTGATCCCTATACTTGTGGGTTATTATCATCATGATGCTTCGCCCAATGGCTCCCTGGCGCCACCTTGAGAGAGGGGGAGAGTCCCCCTCCTTGTTCTTCTTGGCTTGGCCTCCCCTAGATGCGAGAAGGATTGCCCTCTGATCCTTGGTCGTCATGGCCCCTGAGGGGCGGGACCCCCCTAGATTGGATTCTCTTTGTTTACTTCTCTATTTCGCGTCCCTGTTTTCTGGTCAAATGCCGTAACTTAAATATCCGTTGATCCGTAACTCTTATCGAGATGAAGTTTTAACACAATTTTTCCCTTGATATAAGCTTCCTTGGGGCCGAAGGACACCCCAAACCGACCTTCAAGGTGGCGATAAGGCACTTGGGCGCGCCCGGGGGGTAGGGGGGCACTCCTGCCTTATGGCTCCCATGGACCTCCCCTTGCATTGATTCTTGCGCCCAAAATTCACATATATTCCAAAAAAATCTTCGTAAATTTTTATCGCGTTTGTACTTCTTTTGATATGGATTTTCAGTGAAATACAAAACCATGCAAATACAAGAATTGGTGTTGGGCACTAGATTAATATGATAGTCCAAGAAAATCATATAAATTGTTGCCAAAAGTATGTGGAAATAGTAGGATAGTGGCATGAAACAATAAAAAATTATTAATATGTTGGAGACGTATCACTGGCATGAAGCAATTTCCGTTCAGTGTTTCCAAAGGAAAATGACTGCAATCGAGAAGATTGACAGCGAAGCAAAGACGTAGTATTTGTTTCTTTGTTCTCCTTTTTATTATTTTGAGTCATATGACCACTGTACTATTGAGAGGGGTATAGGTTCTCGAAACTTAGATCTGTTATGATGCTTAGCCAAAACCTATGAAAGACTACGAGAAATCTCTTTGAGCTCTGAATAATTACTTGCCTGCCAAAGATGATGTTCTTCTGCACTACAAGATATACCCTTTGGACCAAGAAGTTAGCATTTCTTGCTCCGCAAGTAATGTTACCGTTGTGCTCAAATCCGACCGTTGGAAACTTGTCGGTTGGCCATTGGTTGGACTTCGTGTCCTATATGGTCATTTCCCATCTGCGGAGGCTGCGGCTATAAATAACCACCCAACTCCAACTTTTATCGTTGGCTGCTCTACTTGAGATTCTAAGAAGATTGATTGAGTACCCCTATCAAGATATTGGAGTTTAAGACCCACTGAGAGAAAATCAAGAACCATAACTTAGATAGTGGTTGAGCATCACAGTAGATTTGGGTTAGAGTTCTTGTACCTATTACTCTTGAGAGTCGCACACTCTCTAGACGGATAGGTGTTGGCTTGAGTGTCGAAGCATACACTACAAAAAAAGACACATCCGTGACATTTTGGGCCGAACGAAATTTTTTTCTGTCATACATATGACACTTCTATGATGATGATTGTGACAAAACCCGGTATCATCATAGATGTGGTGGGCTCCTACTTCTATGACAAAAAATCATGACAGAAAATGGGCTTTTCGTCCTGGGCGGGCCGGAGACGCAGCCGCATGACATTCTTTGGGCCGTCCATGACGGAAAAAACCGTGGTAGAAGCGAGGGGGAGGAAAATTTCGGGGAGTTGCCGGTTACGGTGGGAGGTCGGGGGCGGAGCGATGCGCGTTTCTCTCGTATGTACGCGCATGTGTGCGAGGCGTTGGCTCTAACTCAAGCCGAGCGAGGCGTTGGGCTCTAAACGAACCCGAGCGATTGCACTGCAAGCTACGCGTTACTGAACCCGAGCGATCGATCGATGGCTGTTAACTGAACCCGATGGAGCGATTCCTTCGCTACTGCTGCTAACTGAAGCCGATCGATGCTGCCTCTGGGATGAACAGTGAGCGTTGC
>NC_041381.1:328947618-328957052 GCF_002162155.2 Triticum dicoccoides
TCGTCCGTTTTGCGGTACGCCACACCCCTCCCAATCAACAGGACCCCCGTTTCGACCATAGGAGGTCCGTTTCCTCCGTTTTGTGGTACGCCAGGCCCTCCCGATCAACAGGACCCCGTTTCGACCGTAGGAGGTCCGTTTCCTCCGTTTTGCGGTACGCCAGACCCCTCCCGATGAACAGGATCCCGTTTTGAACGTGGCCGGTCGAACACAAGGCCGTTTCCTCCGTTGTGCGGTACGCCAGGCCTCGTTTCCATCGCCTGTTCCGTCCAAGCCCTCCTGATGAACACGACCACGCATTCCGTTCCGGCCCAGCCGGTTGGCTCCCACGCGTTCTGTTGCCTCCCGATGAACACGACGCATTCCGTTGCCTCCCCATGAACACGACGACGATGTTGTTTCTCCGTTCCGACCCAGCCATGTACGTATGCACGAGTAGGCGTTCGAGACCATGCCCGTATGTACGTACGTGGCCGTATTTTCTTTCTTGCACCCTCGCCGCTGTACGTACGTGTACGTGCGTGCCTCTACTACGACCAGTATGTACGTACACGTTCGCAACCAGAATGACAACGCTACATACGCTTCGACCAGGTGGGTCCCGACTGTCAGGCACTTCCTTGGCTGCGAAGATGTAGCTGGTGGGTCCCAGCAGTCAGGGGGGCGAATCATTTTTTTTTTGCCCGGACACACTTCCTTGCGTGCGAAGATGTAGCTGGTGGGTCCCAGCAGTCAGGGGGGCGAATCGTTTTTTACCCGGATTCCTTGCGTGCGAAGATGTAGCTGGTGGGTCCCAGCAGTCAGGGGGAAATGTTTTTTTTGCGAAATACGGTGGCCCGTCCGGTGGTTCCCCGCTGTGAGGTGGAGGAATAATTATTTTGCGCATAATAAGGAGGCACTTCCTTGCGGCTGCCGTGGACCCAGGTGTCAGCCTCTCCACGCACGGTACTCTTCCGATGGAAGTCGGTCGTTGACCTCATTGATCACGCCGCACCGAGAGCACCACGGCGGTGGACGACGGCGAGGCCTAGGAAGGTGATGACGCGGAGCCGGGGAAGACGCAGCAGTAGATGCCCACGCGAAGAGGAGTGGAGGGTGAGGCTGCCGTCGCTGCAGAATAACAGGGGGTGTGGTTGATTAGAGGGATGGCCTGGCCAGTGGTGGGAGTAGTAGGGGCGGTGAGGCCTCCGCGGCATCACAGCCGGCCACGGGAGGCAGGAGCACGCGGCACGATCGGCGCTGCTTTGGGCGGCTGGAGCACGAACACCAGAGGTTCAAGAAGCACTACGGCCGTTGGATGGACATCGTACGGTCACTGGAGCTAGAGTCGTTCATATTGACTAAGTTGACAAAGCCCTCCGCCCCCGTAAACTTAGTAGGCCCACAAGTCAGCCTCCCACCAAGGTGTGTCCCAGCTAGCAGGGGAGTATTCATTTTTTTGTGCGTAATAAGGAGGCATTTCCGGTGGGTCCGAGCTGACAACGGGGGGAACGTTTTTTTCGTGAAATACAGAGACCCTTCCGGTGGGTCCCAGCTATCAGGTGGAGGAATCATTATTTTGCGTGTAATAAGGAGGCATTTTCCTGTGTGGGCCCCTACTGTCAGCCTCTTCCGATGGCTGTTGTTTGTTGACCATGTTGACCTCGCCACGCCGAGAGCACAAACACGGTGGACGAGGCCGGGGCCCAGGAAGAGAACCACCCGGAGCCGGCGAAGCCACCGCAGCGGATGCCCACGCTGAGGGGAGAACGAGCGCTGACTGGTCGGCTGCGGGGTGAGGCTGACGTCGCCGGAAAATAACAGGATGTGTGGGTGGTTAGAGGGGTGGCCTGGCGGCAGCATAGCCAGCCACGGGAGGAGGGAGTAGGCAGTCCCGCCGGCGCTGGTTTGGTGCGGCTGGAGCAGGAAGATCAGAGATTGAAGAAGCACGGCGGCCGTTGGATGGACATCCAACAGTCACTGTTGTGTGTTCACTAAGTTGACAAAGCCTTGCGTACGCGTCAAAAAAAAATTTAGGACAGCGTCATCGTCAACCTAGTAGGCTAGAAGTCAACCTCCAAATCTGTGGAAAACAGCATACAACCCATTAGCCATTATTTTCAATAATTTACAGCCCATTTGCAAATTCTAAAGGATATTTGAAGCTCATATTCTTTTTATTAGCATTACAGACCATATATTCTGGGCACTGCTAAAAAATTCAACGAAATTTTGCAAATTTCGGTGGGGTCCGAAATCTTTTAATCACGAAATTTCGTGTCACGTTAAAAATTGTTTTCATCAAAATAAAATTCAAAAAACAATTCTCCGCAAAAAAAATGAATGAAATTTAGAATCTTAACTAGCAAGATGCCCGTTCGTTGCACGGAACATGAAGATGCATTTGTATGAGTAGTTTATCTTGTGGGTGAAAAGATGATATTTTAATGTAATTGCGAGTTGGCTTTGGTTTTTATAAGAGTAGAGAGTAGAGAAATCCTGAAAAAAATGATATTGTAATGCAATTGCCGGTTGGCTTTGGTTTAAAAATTTACAGCCCATTTCTTACAACTTATAGCCCGTTTTCTGGGGAAGCCCATTTCTTATCCCTCCCCGTCTTGCAAGATTTGCAGCCCAGCAGGGCTGAGAAAAGCAAGTAGGCCTCGGTTTTGGTATTCTCCAAAAAAAGAACTAGGCTAGCCAATTTCAGAAAGAAAAAAAATATCAACTAGGCTCGTCATGTGCTTAATAAAAGGGTAAGCGTGGGCTAGACGGGCCACAGCCCCCGCACAACGCGTAGTTGAGCTCCGCCTATGAAACTGAAAAACAACTGGGCGAGCTGCTGGGTCCCTGGTGTTATCCGCTCGTTGTGTAATTTTCTCGTTTATTGACTACACTGACAATGGCGTGGAACCTAGTTGTCAAACAATTAGGAGGAAGTATTGTTTTGTCTTGTAATAACGAGGCACCTGCTTGCGAAATGCAATGACCCTGGTGGGTCCCTACTGTCAGCCTCTCCACGTACGGTCATCTCCTGATTCCTCTTGGTTGTTGACCATGTTGACAACACCAGACGGCGGCGAGCACAGCGAGCTAACCAAGGTGGAGAACGACGGCAAGGCCTCGGACGGGAACGAACAGCAACCATGAAAGATGCGGCAGTGTAGTGGCAGGTCGAGGGGAGTACGAGGGCAACAACATGCAAGTCAAGCATACAAATGGTACAAAAAGCCCAAGGATTAATTGTTCATCAAATTTTTAGACAAAACCCAGATTGAACATGACAGTAACATCTAACCCAACCACTCTTTTTTGCAGTCACAAACAAATGGATCGGTCTGATCCATAAAATCAACATCCTGTGCAAAAAAAATTATTTTAGGATGTCAACAACTTGTTGTAAATAGAAGCCGAGCACGTTTAGAAGCCCATTTGTCCACCTGAAACTTCTTTTTTTGCTGTTCAACATGTTCGTCCATGAGAAATCTCTTGCTGTAAAAATTAAGCCTCATGGACAATAGTAACCTCGCATTCAACAGGAAGAATGTGACAAAGCTTCTGTTTGCCTGGTTGGATGCATATCGTCCCATCGTTATTGTCCTCAAACGAATGTCATGAGAACTGAGAAAATCCTTGTGCTTATTACGCCAATGATTGGTTATATGTTTTTGTCCATATGGTTCTGCCTAAGTAGACATGAAGATTGAAAACAGTTAAGGTCTGAAAAAAGAGTATGTCGAAAGAATGACAGCTGAACAATTAATTCTAGTACAATATATACGGGCTTTCAATGTGCATGAAATCGTCACCTCTATGTATAAATTCTCCAGAGATCGAAAGCATCGCAGCAAGCCAATAATTATGTCCAGATCAAAACTATACATTCTGATATATATGATCTTGACAGAATCCAGCAGCATTGATAGGCTATCAATGGACGAACTCTTCATTGAGCATATAACATAATATTAGTACCCAAAGTGTACTCCAAGATGATATATAACTTATGCGCATAAATGAAAAATGTAGCATATGATTACAAATGTGTAGATGATAATATACGGTACCTGAAAAGGTGAGGAGCCAAACACCAACTCCTTGTGATTATTAAACGGGTCACGAATTACACCCAAGGTCTCTAGTTTGGGCGCAGAGACGACAGTTATTTCTGAAGGTGTATAACAATTATGAAGGAGCAACCTTTCAAGTGAAGGGGCATCTTCGATGATGAGCTGCTGTCCTTCAAAACAAATTCCAATGCTTTTAAGGTGAGGCGACTTTATTTGGATACAACTGATACCGATTTCTATTCCCAAAACAATCAGCAAGGGCTCCAGGGAAGGGCAACTAGAGTGGATGATGCTGTGCAGTGAGGCCTCCGACAGATAAACCACCACAAGCAAAAGTTTTTTTAGCAGTGGGAGTCAAAGCATTTGTACCAGATCGTCTGGTAGATGGCACCGGGCGAAGGTGGCGGTGTGGAGAGAGGAGGAAAACCGCGAGATGGACAACGGTGGTGTGGGCACGAATTCTTGGTATGTTCGTGGTATGAAACTTTCGTGGTAATGGTAGAACTCAAACTGCTAGAGTTTTCCGAATTCAGCGGATGTCAGCCAAGCGCCCACCTTGTCGGGTATGGACAGCAGGTAGCTTGTCGGGATGCAGAGGCATTGAACGGGGCCCTGCTGGTGAGAAGAGATGATGGCTCTGATGAGATCAAATTCAGGAAGGACAGATATCTGACGACAGTCGAGATTTAGGGGCGCGGTGCGCCATAGAGGGCGCCACCGAGTTGAGAGGACTTGTGTGCGGTAGCAATCCTTGGTGGGGAGAAGCGAGATGATCTCCTCAAGGATGACGTCCGGGAGATCGCTGATGCGGTCCACCGGAGATTCTACCGGTTCCTCAGATCCGGGTGGGGGGGGGGGGCTTGCCGCTTCTCCCCGCGCTACCGGGTGCGGGATCTACAACCGGCGTCGCCGCTGGCAGGAGCCTCATCTTCTTGGCGCTGGGGCCAGCCGACTCCATTTTCCTTGTGGGCGTCGCGCCAAGCTCACGGGTTTGAGCAGAGTAGCCAGACACGAGCCTAGTGGCAGTGCGAGTGGGGAAGAAAGAGGGCTGGGGATTTCTGTAGGAGTGGAAGAAGAGGAGCAGGCGTTTTCTGTACGAGTGAGGAAGAAGGTGAGCGGGGTTTTCTGGACGAGTGAGGAAGATTGGGGAGCGGGGGCAATTGGGTGGGGAGATGGAAGCGAGAGAGCGAGCTGTTCGTGTTAATAAGGCACGCTGCACTAACTACTCGCTTTTTCCCAAGAACCGCTCTCTTCTTTTGCGTTGTTTCATGACTGGCCATGCATGCAGGATGCATCTGCCCGCCGGCCACTGTATGCGCCTGGTTTCTTACTAGGCCTATTTAATAGGGTGTTTATGGAGTAAATTAAGGAGATTTATTTTCTCTGTGTGCATCCACCAAATTAGAGTATGCGGTACTGGATGCAGACACTCACATTAAACTAACATTCAGAAGAACAAAAGTTCAGCATGTCTATGCATCTCAATGATTCACCATACTATAACCAATATACAAAACTGTGAGAAGGTGTGGAAATAAAGAAAATCGGTCGATGCTTCTCTGAGCAAAGGGCCTCCCTGCACACGCATTAATTTCCTGGGCATGCTTGTTTCTTCGAGCACTTTGAGCATGTTGGCAACTCCACAGCTATCTAGCTGCCTCATCTTGCAATTGATGCTGACACATTTGCAGCAAACACATGAGGCAATAGAGATGACTCAACATGGGTCCATATTGTGCAGTTCCCCTGGTATCTTATTCATTGTCCTGAATCTGAAAAGATAGGAAAACAGTAGCTATACTTAAACGGTGTTGCAAAACAGTAGCACATATCAATAGCTCGTCATGACAAAACACGATCATCTGGACGAAGGGGACACTGACCTGCCTGAGGAAGATTACATATAATTTCATAAGTCCTTGGTTGATTTCCACCTTCGGCTGCACTGCTTGTTTGCTCCTCCAAACATGATAGGATCGTTCCGCACTGCATTCAGCAAGTCAACGTACGAATAAGCTAACTTCATCTTGCGGTGGTCATTGTACCTAGTTATGAATGTAGGAATACCTGGAGCACCATGAGGTTAGCTAACAGTAGGTAGATGCAGCCATATAAATTTTGTGCGGTGCTACCAAAATTGAGGTTTGTATCCCTTCCCGTTATGAGAATTCTTCTTGAAGTTGGTAGAATGCGATGGCTTGTTCTTTGCATCAAACTTGCCTTTCCCCTGAGATTTGTTCTTGTTGTTTTGGGGCTGGTTGGGCTGGAAGTTCTTCTCGTGTACCATGTGGGTACTAGAAGCTCCCTCGGCGACCCAAGCATGTGTGTCTTTTGCTCTTGCCTTCTCCTCAAAATCAAGAGTGCTAATGAGATCCAAAACAGAAAACTCATGTCTCTTGTTTTTCAGAGAAGTAGCAAAATCGTTCCACGAAGGTGGAAGCTTAGCAATGATGGTCCCAGCAACAAATTTGTCCGGCAACACACACTCAAAGTACTCAAGTTCCTTAGAGAGTGACTGTATCTCATGAGTCTGCTGAACAACAGAGCGCTCATCAGTCATCTTGTAGTCACAGAATTGCTCCATGACGTACAACTCGTTGCTAGCGCCCAAGGGCCCGAACGTGGCCTCGAGTGCAGCCCACATGTCTTTGCCGCTGTGAAACAACATATACGAATCCACAATGGAATCGTCAAGAACACTCAGCAGGGCGGCTTTGAAGAGGGTATCCATGTTCTGAAAAGCTTCCTGCTGTGTAGGATTAAGATCGCCCTCAGGCTTACCCTTAGTGGCGTCATAGCAGCACATGATCTGAAACCAATATACTGCTCTTGTGCGCCACCTTTTATATTGCACCCCCTTAAAAGTAGGCGGCTTCAAAAGCGCAGCAAAATAACTCGGAGTAAATTGCCCGTGATCAGGTTTTTGGATTGGATTGTTGAATATATGAGCAATTTAGTATGATATTTAATCTGAATCAGCAGTAAATAGATCATGACGACAATTGCAAGCATCAAAGTAATGATGCGGAGTAAACCAGGAGGACAGAATCACATACTGTACAGCGGGAGCAGAACCGATGTGGTTGATGTTGTCACTCATGTCGTTGATGAAGAGGTTACCGAGGTCGGGGAAGAAGGCTGTCATTGAGGAAGTCGTCGCTGGCAGCAGTCACAGGAGTGTGCTCCCCAAAAACCTGATCGCCCCTCTCCCGTACAGGATCACGAAAGGCGGGGTTCGGAGGACTGCTGTCCATTCTCACAGTGCACGCCGGAAGGAGGGCTGGAGAAGAATTGCGTGGCGGCGCTAAGATCTGGAACGGTGCGAAACCATATGATACAGCGGCGGCTAGGGTAGAGCATGTCAGGTCGGAGTATAATAGTAGGCCTTTGGCCCCCAAACCCCATGTCCAAGTCAATAATAGCTCAAAAAAAGTCAATAATAGCCCCACCAAGGTTTGTCTAAAAAAACGGAGTAATTAAGGCGTCTGTTAGTCCCTTTAGTATAAATACAATATCATTAATAATGGCCCCACCTTTTGTCTCACAAAGTTGAGTATGTTGGAGTACAACCGGCTACACGTTTACAATCCGCTTCTCTTCTCTCTCCTCTTCTCTCTCCTTCAACTAAGCACAAATACTATATTTAAATCCTTATAGCTTGCTTATGTCATCTAATTATAGTAGTACTTGCTCTAAAAGTTACTATCCACTGTGTAGTCTAAAATGCCGGGCGTGCAGCGGGCAGTGCCCTCGGTCGGCGCGCCACTTCAACGGTGGAAGCAGTGAGAGGTCGCGTCGCCCTGACTTGCCATCAATGTGGAGCGGCAGGCTCAGCTGGCGCCAGGCGGGAAGCGCGCGGGAGGGGAAAGCGGTTTTTGTTGGGCCAAGAAGGTGAGAAGCCAACTTGGGATCGGTCCGGACGGGGAAATATCATGTGCTCCCATACTCTGCATATGACACTAGTGTATGTTACTACTCCCTCCTTTCCGGTTTATAGAGATGTTTAGAGTAACAGTAATATGTTACAGTACAAGTTACTCCCCACTATGACCAGCCTTGGCCTCTCCCAGTGCTCCACCATGTATAGCTGCTAAGCCTGCCATGTAGGCATAAAATATGATGTGGCACCAATAAACTAAGCACCTATGCATTAAACACTTGAGTTACTAAGCCATTTAATGCACTTAGCTCCTCATCTAAAGAGCATTAATAGTATAGCCAGCTGCTAGCTATAAGCCTACAGCCCATCTTATAGTCAACATGTACTACAAAGTGCCTAGGAGCACGTGCTAGAGCTGGCTCTTCACGAAGAGCCCGCTTACCTTCTCTCTCCTCTTCTCTTTCCTCCAACTAAGCAGAAATAATACTATTGTTTATTCCTTATAGCCTGCTGACTCAGCTCTATTGTACTTGCTCTAAGCACATCTAAGCACTTGCTAGCACCCCCTTGACCGTGGACCTTGACGGTGTACGTCACCTTGTGTCTCATAATTTTCCTCGTCATCATCTGAGTCCTAGAAGATCTCATCCACATCATCATTAGCATGCAGCCGCCTTGATAGTCAACGTGTGCAGAAGGAGTAGAGGCGATTGGGAACGCACCACCACCACGTCGTGGGCACTCCGTATGTGCTCGTGTGCGTGCAGCGTGCGTGTTTTTCCATCGGTGCTAGCTCTAAGGCCGAGGCTACGGTCGTCTTTGTCTCCGACTAGTAGTTGAGCAACAACGGCAAAGAGGTGCTGCAAGAGATGCGTATGCGCCGTTGCGTGCGAGCTTCACCGTAACACGACGAACCGGACGTCGCCGCGGATGGCGTACGCCTCCATGCAGCCGAGTGTGTGCGCATGCATGTGTTATTCACGTGCATTCTGCGGCCGAGCGTGTGTGCATGCACGTCTTGTGTACGTGCGTTGTGTGCTCCATGCTGTGCACGTATGTGCATGAGTTGGATCGGATGGAGTTAGTGCGTTCGCTTGTGTACATATTTTAGAGTGTAGATTCACTCATTTTGTTTTGTATGTAGTCCCTTATTGTAATATCTAAAAAGACTTATATTTGGGAACAGAGGGAGTATAAAACATCTTCAACTTAGCATCCTGATGTACCGTTTCTAGTGGTTAGCGAAAAGTTCATGTTCTTTTAGTTGTTTATAGGTGGGCAGGCGGCAAAAAACAGGGGAAAACGCGCAAGGTTCCTTGCAGACGCTCCACCGCGAGGATCCTTGCTCCTCCTCGGTCGTCGGGAATCTATGCTCTTCAACTCTTTTCTTTTACGTGAGCTTTGTTCATCCTTTTCCCAACACGCGAGACATCTAGCATCAAGGTGCACGTGTCATGCAAGAAAATGGAGATAATCAGATGAGCAGTGCGTAAGTGAGTCATGCG
>NC_041381.1:328957418-329036522 GCF_002162155.2 Triticum dicoccoides
TCGTAAGTGAGTCGTGCACTTCGATGGCACCTACGCAATATTTTTTCTCCTCGATGGCACGTGAATAGTGCACGTACTCAACGATGGAGCACGGGATGGTAGCAATGACATGGTCAGCCCTTTTTGGAGAGAGTACGTACTACTAGTAAATAACTTTGATGTGTCCCGTCAACTCTCAGAACGACGAGAAGCTTGATTACGCCCTCTCCCTCGCCAACGCGTGCGCGGTGGCTCACAGCACGAGGAGAAACTTTTGCTTACAAGCGGTGGACGTGCAGCAGTTCATTTGGTGTCAGATTGCCAGAAGCACTACTGTAGAACCATCGACTTCCGGAAGAGGCGAAGAGCCAAGCGCAAGGTCACCTACTAACCTTAGGCTAGGCGTAGTGGGAGTAACATAAGTAGAGGTACCTCCTTTTTTATTCTAGAAACAACCACACGCGAATATCAAGGTGCTGGTTACGTAGAACAAATTTCATGCAGTCCGTGCTCAGCACTCCTCTATCTCTCTTCTCAGCCAGCCAGCGGACGCGCGGAGCCCATCGTCTGTTTGCTCACATGCGGCCCCACATGTCAGTGAAAACGCAAAAGGACCCACTGAACCTACACATCTTTCACCTCGAAGTGCTGGTGATGAAAAACAAATCCAAGAAATATCTTACTCAAGAGTAGTAAGATTCTATTTACAGTTTAACCCAAGATGCACATCTCGTGGCTTCAACTTATCAACTACCACTCTATTTTCTTTCATGACACGACCTGGATGCTGGATGTCCCACGTGTCGGCAAAAGGAGGAAGAACCCGACCAAATCTTCGGTTGTGCTCTCGGATTAGACTAGTTGTGCTAACTTAAAAATTTTATTGTGTACTCCCTCCGTTCCAAAATACTTGACTTCCATTTGTCCAAAAATGGATGTGCCTATATACTAAAACATGTCTAGATACATATATATTTTGACAAATACTACCTCCGTCTGGGTTTATTGGTCCCCATTATATTTCGTGCCAAATTTTGACCATAGATTAAACTAACAAAATGTTTACGCATGTCACCAAACATTATATTTTTGAGAACTATGTTCAAATACGAATCCAATGAGATAATTTTTCTTGACATGCATTAACATTTTGTTATTAAATCTTTAGTCAAAATTTGACACAAACTACAAAGGGGACCTATAAACCAGGACGGAGGTAGTAGAACGGAGGGAGTAGAATGGATGCAAGTTTTTGTATTGGGAAGAAGAGTACATCCATATATTGATGGAGCATTGGAGTTGGCCTTACAAGTGGGACCGCAGTTGAGGAAACCGACTATCGGCAAACCCCCACCTTGCCCGCCGCGCGATGGCTGAGTTAGAGAAACGATGAGGTTGAAGAGATTGCTCTAGCACGGACTCCAAGAAATATGGTGTCAAATAGAAGTCGTGCTGGTGGCGTGTGCCGTACTCTTGGACGTGAATGCTTGTTCTGGCCCATGCCACCCTACTACTCCTACTACTTACTATATAGTACTACTAGTATCGAGGATTCGAGGTGCTGGTTACGTAGTACAATATGGCTACAGTAAAAACACCTGCACGACGCGCGAAGCATTTGAAGCTAGTACAAATAGTGTACTACTATTGTTGATGATTGGCCTCATCCGATAACCTATTGCAATGCACGTACAATTATGTATTCGGAAAATATTTTTTTGCCTCGTCGCACCACTCACTCACAGAAGCAACTCAAAAGCCATTCATAAATTTAGTAAGTTTATCACAGGCATATCATTTTATTACTTACAATAGGTCATCAACCCACATCGACAACGAGGATACATTATAAATACTAAAGTTTTCACCACACAACAAATAACAAGCAATGAAATGAACTTCAACTCAACCATTCCTCGGCGTTGGAAACGCTTGCTTTGAACCACAAGTGATTCTCTGGGACGGGGCATCTATTGTCGATCTCGAGACCAACGCAGGACTGATCATCCAGGCTGAAGCGGCCTACTATATCAGTACCAGGGTAGGGAACCACGCTAATGTCCGAGGTATAGACATAGTTTCTTCTCATAAATGGTGCTAGTAACATTGTGTCAACAGCAGTTGGATCGCCTTTCACCATCATCGGATAGTTTTGTCCAAGGAAGAGCGAGTTTTCTCCAAGACTATCAATTCTGTACCAGGGAGAAGGTGTTGGCGCTAGCACACTAGTATCCATCCTGAATACCATGCGACGGGTGTTGGAATAGGTCCGGAGAGTGCGACCATGGGAGACTACACCTGCTTCCTTAGCAGTAACATCATCAGTGGGTTGTATACACACGAGAAGAGGTGATCCATCGGAATTAGTTTCCAGGCGCCAACGAGTATATGGGCGCTGCTCGTCCTCATGCTCATGATCATCACCATCGTCATCTCCCCCTTGGTTATAAAATTTTTCAAGTATAGGTGGTGGAATTTTCAAAGGACCTTGAAAACACAAGAAGAAGGTTAATTAGTAAGGGCCAATTCCAGTTCTGCCCCTAACTCGAACCCACTACTCAGTTTTGCCCCTAATTTTTAGGTATGCTCAGTTTTGCCCCTCCGCCGTTAGTGTCACTTATAGAAATGCCCTTTTACGCCGTTACCGTCCGGTCAAAGGACTTTGACCACCCAGAAAAAAATAGCAAAAAAAATCAAAAAAATCTGAAATTTTGTGGGATCGAAGATAGTCATGTCCGCAAGGTGCGTGCAAATTTGTGTGCCGTTCGGACACACTTAGAGCTCGTGGCAAAGGAAATCATAAATTTTGTACGCATGTGAACAGTAAATTCGAAAAAATAGAAAAAAAATTCAAAAAAATATGAAATTTTGGGGAACTAAAGATACTTAGGTGCACAAGATGTGTGCACATTTTTGTTGTGTTTGGACATCGTATGAGCCCGTACAAGCTCGTAGGAGCTAAACTTTTTTTCCTCCGTGAGCTCCTACGATGTCCAAACACAACAAAAATGTGCACACATCTTGTGCACTTAAGTATCTTCAGTTCCCCAAAATTTCATATTTTTTTGAATTTTTTTCTACTTTTTCGAATTTATTGTTCACATGCGTACAAAATTTATGATTTCCTTTGCCACAAGCTCTCAGGGTGTCCGAATGGCACACAAATTTTCACGCGCCTTGCGGACATGACTATCTTCGATCCCACAAAAATTCAGATTTTTTTGATTTTTTTTGCTATTTTTTTCTGGGTGGTCAAAGTTCTTTGACCAGACGGTAACGTCGCAAAAGGGCATTTCTATAAGTGACACTAATGGCGGAGGGGCAAAACTGAGCATACCTAAAAATTAGGGGCAAAACTGAGTAGTGGGTTCGAGTTAAGGGCATAGATGTAAATGTCCGAATTAGTAAAGGGAAACTTGCTAACCCGCATGCATGTGGATGAAACAATTATAATTACAGTGAAAGAAAAACATACCGAAATAATAACGATTCCATGCAAAAACAGTGCCACGAGTGGTGGCAGCAAACACAAGGCCCTTGTATTCAATTGCATCACAGTACTCATCCGTGTACAGAAACTGAATTTTGAGCAATGTCCATCGAGTCAAACCAGCAACGACGGCAACAAGCTTGTCGAAGATAGCAATAACTTCATAGTTGTTGTAATTCCAAGAGCGGGTGGGAACTCGAGAAATTTCTATCTTCCGTAGAAGACAGTCACCATGATTGTATTCGAACGTGCATACAATACCGGTGTGCTCAACCTCTGGGCAGTCTGCTGAGATTTTTGGAAGTGGAACCCGGTGACGAGTGTACACATTCACAAGTTCCCACTCGCAGTTGGACCCAATGTAAACAACCCAATCTCCATTTGCGCCTGCCCAGGCCTTGCCCTCAAGCGATGGCATCTTAACATCATACGTATCTTTATCAAGCAGCATCAACTTGCACAGGGCGAGGCCTCCATCGTGACGGCGCCGGTCATCAGGGTCACGACAAATAAGATAGGGGAGATCAAACAATTCCTTGACTCTTGGGTTCCTTGTAATGATGTTATTAGTTGAGTCAAGAATGGGCTTGAATGAACCTGCCATGCTAGCCGAGGTGATGACGTTGCACCGATCAATGAGTTCCTCCACCACGTCATCTCTCAGATCGGGGCAAGAATAACAGGGTCGTTTCCGTCCTATTCCCTCCATGGAGAAGGCGATCGACCAATGGCAGAAGAAAGCGTGAAGGGCTGAAGGAAAATGGAGGAGGGAGAGGAAGAGCGTGCGACACCAGTTCCAAATCGAGAGGGAAAGGCGAAGTATCGGTGGACGGTTGCCAGTTTGCCACGGTTCACGAAGGGGCGCCCCGGCCTACACGTCGGTTCGGAAATACTCCTACTACTCGCCGTCGTCTCACTGATATGTTGGAACGGGACCACATGTCAATGAAACATGGTGTGTAATTTCTCGTGCAAAATGCGATCTGGCCGCGTTGGCCCGAAGTGTCGCATTAGTTTTTTTTCTGAAAGTTTGCCGCATTAGTTATCGACCTTTATTTTTTTAACATGCAATCTGAATGGATAGCTCATGTGGTCATCACACGTGAGAGGATATAGTGATGGTTGATTCGCCCAAGCAACTTTACTGTGGGAATATGGGAGTACCAGCGGATTCAAGGAACAGAGAAATGATGGTTGCTTCGTCCGAGCAACTTAATGTGGCGAAGGTGGGGCTCTGTGATTTGACTGCTCACTAGTCATTACTACTGCGGCGCAACGACCGGGGTGAATCTTTCCCTGAAGTTGTGTTGTGCACTCAATATTGCTGCCTGGCAGGTGGAGCCGGATGAAGGATGTCCAACATGTCAGCGAAACAAAGTTGAATTGTTTCTGGTATTGCTATCAATCCTTCAGGATTTGTTTATATGTACGCATAATTTTGATGAAATTGTACTGTGATGCTATGAAGGTTTCAACTCTGGTTCCCGTAGGAAAAAAAAGGTTTCAACTTAGGATTCATGTGTCTTGCCTCGAGATTATCTTGTTACAACATTCCATCAAATACAAATGAAACTACCATGGCTAATGCATCTCAATGGTTCGCAGATCAGCGCCAATATTCACATCGCAACTGAAGAAAAAGTTGTGAGAAGGTGTACAAATAAAGAAAAAAATATAATTGATCGATGTTGTTCGTAGGCATGGCTCCATTTCCTTGGCACAGTGTTCATTGCTTGGCAGCTAGTTTCACCCAGCTCTGTAGCCAAAAAAGAGGTGTATGAAGGACACCACAATCCGATCATTTTGTGCAGCTCCACTAAAATCGGGCGGACCATCCCTGTTTGCAAAGATATCCAGTCAGTGTGATTACAATAATAGTGGAACTAGATGATGAAACATAACACACATAAATAGAAGCCGATCACCTCTACGATCTCTCTTTAGGACTAACTTCTTGTCGGAGAAGATTAGGCACGGAGTTGGATAAGGAGGATAGCAAAACCAATCTCCCTTTCCGCAGTCCCACAGAAATGTAAAAACGTTGCCCGTGTGACATTTTGGCGGAACTGCACAAAACACTCTTCAGAAAAGTGATTTGTGCAGTTCACCAAAAGGTCGCAATAGCAACGAGGTGAAAATGGATAGCCCTGTTTGCAAAAGGAGGTCGAAAGGAAACAATTACTGCCCAATAACACGAGTTGAAGACACATACACCGACAAAAAAGAAGCATGTTCCATGTAAAAAGGGAAAGATAGCACATGGTGGTTTATCAAAAATGGTTTGAGGACGAGATTGCAAGATGGAAAGTACGCCGGCCAAGATACGATTTAAGCAAACAACTAAAGAAGATCCACATGCAGCAACGTGGGAAGATGGGCAGTGGAGCAAGGCCGGAGGAAGCTGTACCTGAGGGTCGTCGGGATGTTACTAGGAGGGCGCCGGTGGCCGGGATCTGCCCATACTGCGGCAGCGAGCAAGTGGCGAAGGCCCTACCGCGCCGGAGCTTGGTCAGAGAGAACGGTGGGTGCCGCAGATCGGGACGAGCTACCTCAACACCGTCGAACGAAGAGACGATGCACATCCTCCCTCTCCGCCGGCGGACGGGATGCGGCCGGATCACTGACCAACGCTGAGAGAGAGAGGCCATGGCGGCCTTGTGTGAGATTGTGTGACGAAACTCACGAGAGACAAACCCATTTTTCCATTCGAGTAATAATTTTATATTCCCACGGCAATCATTTTATATTCTAGGCATGGTACCCGACCCTCCTTCGAGTAAACAACCGCTACACGCGTCAAATTATCACGTGGGCTGCCTTTTTGTACAGAAACGAACTCCACCGTGTACCCGCGCGGTGAAAGCACAAGTGATCCCTAGGTGGTTTTGGTAATTAATGTCAACATATCTCTTGTTGGACTAATACTTTTATCTAGTATGTTTCAGATAAGTTCAACAATGGAGTGGCATGGACTAAAGGATGTGGGAACTCCTTCAAGATACTAAGGACAAAGGATTGGCTAAAGCTTCAAGCCCAAGACTCTTCATTTTATATTTTAGTGATCCAAGATCACATTGAGTCTATAGGAAAAGCCAATACTATCAAGGAGGGATGAGCTGTTGCTTAATGAGCCTCTTGCTTCATGTGCTTAGTGATATGCTCCAAAACCCTCAGCTACTTTCCCACTTCCACAAATGACCTAAACCCAAAGCCAAAATCGGTCACACCGATTCTTCCTATCCGGCGCCACCGATTCCAAAATTCATAGCCACTGCCACAAACCCTAGGCAAATCGGTCTTACCGATAGGGATCTCGGTCACACTGAGATGGGATTGTAATCTCTCTATGTATGTCCATTATCAAATCGGTCTCGCCGAGTTTGAGAAATTGGTACTACCGAGATTACAATGCAAACTCTCTGGAAAACTTATTACCAAAATCGGTCTCACCGAGTTTGAGTAATCGGTCCCACCGAGTGTGCCTGACCAACTCTCTAGAAAGCTTATTACCAAATCGGTCTCACCGAGTTTGTGTAATCGGTCTTACCGAGATTACCTTATGCCCTAACCCTAACTGAATCGGTCTCACCGAGTTGCATTTCGGTCCCACCGAAAACCCTAACGGTCACATTATTTGCTAAATCGGTCTGACCGAGTTTAACGATTTGGTCCCACCGAGTTTGACAGATTGTGTGTAACGGTTAGATTTTGTGTGGAGGCTATATATACCCCTCCACCTCCTCTTCATTCGCGGAGAGAGCCATCAGAACGAACCTACACTTCCAACTACCCATTTCTGAGAGAGAACCACCTACTCATGTGTTGAGGCCAAGATATTCCATTCCTACCATATGAATCTTGATCTCTAGCCTTCCCCAAGTTGCTTTCCACTCAAATCTTCTTTCCACCAGATCCTAAACCTATGAGAGAGAGTTGAGTGTTGGGGATACTATCATTTGAAGCACAAGAGCAAGGAGTTCATCATCAACGCACCATTTGTTACTTCTTGGAGAGTGGTGTCTCCTAGATTGGCTAGGTGTCACTTGGGAGCCTCCGACAAGATTGTGGAGTTGAACCAAGGAGTTTGTAAGGGCAAGGAGATCGCCTACTTCGTGAAGATCTACCGCTAGTGAGGCAAGTCCTTCGTGGGATAGACAAGGTTGCTTCTTCGTGGACCCTTCGTGTGTGGAGCCCTCCATGGACTCGCGCAGCCGTTACCCTTCGTGGGTTGAAGTCTCCATCAACGTGGATGTACGATAGCACTACCTATCGGAACCACGCCAAAAACATCCGTGTCTCCAATTGCGTTTGAATCCTCCAAAACATTCCCTTTAGTTTCTTGCAAGTTGCATGCTTTACTTTCTGCTGCTCATATACTCTTTGCATGCCTGCTTGATATGTATTGTGATTGTTGAAATTGTGCCTAAACTCCACTTAAACTTAAGGAAACTTAAAAACTGCAACTTTGGTACTTAGTGTCTAATCACCCCCCTCTAGACACCTCTTCTCAAGGTCCTACAAGTGGTATCAGAGCATTGGTCTCCATTGCTTTGGTTTAATCACCATTGGAGGAAGATGGATGAGTCTACTATTGGGAGTCTTAGACATAGAGTGCCTATTCTTGATGGAGAGTATTTTCATGAGTGGAAAAATGAGATGCTTGTCATTTTCAATCAATATCATTTTAACAAGTACACTGCTAGTCCGTGTTCACCTTATGTTGATCCTATGCATCCTACCCATGATGAGTCTATTGACATGATTAGGAATCTTAGAACTGCCGAACTTATCATTAGAGGATTGCCTAGAAACTTGCTTGGATGCTTGCCTACTTTTAAATGTGCCTACACCATATGGAAATTTCTTGAGGAACGATTTCCAGATTATTCCTTGAAAAATATTGATGAAATTCTCCATAAGTCTATTGCCTTGAGTAAGATGAATACTAGTGATCCTATGTTTGGTGATCGTCTATTTGAGCTTACAAACCTTATGCGCGCCAAAGGAAATGTTGGTATTATTAGTGATATTATTTCCAAAGCTATAAAAATTCATAAGCAAGATTATCAAACTCATTCTAATAAATCACCCTCTATAGGACTTGATCCACCACATGACGATGTTGAACATGGATACTATGATGAGGATGATGATAGTGACTTTGATCTTGATGATGCAATGAGACATTTTGGTCTTATGGAAAATCTTCGGGGATACATGTCAGGAGGAAAGGAATGGGTTCTTGATAGTGGATGTACCAATCACATGACCGGAGATAAAGACATGTTCCGTGAGCTTGCTGATAATGATAGTCCTTGAAAGTATGTCACTTTCGGTGACAACTCAAAGGGTAAGGTGGTTGGTCTCGGTAAGGTGGCCATATCACATGATAGCTCCATACAAAATGTCATGCTCGTTGAATCTCTTGGTTACAACTTACTTTCAGTATCTAGACTTGCTGATTTCGGTTTCAATGTTCTATTTACTGAAGTAGATTGCCAAGTGTTTTGTCGAGATAATCATAAAATGGTCTTTACCGGTGTGCGTAGAGGTGATCTATACATTGTTGATTTCACTAAAAAGGCTCAACCTAAAACTTGCTTCATTGCTAAATCCTCAAAAGGTTGGTTATGGCATAGACGACTTGGTCATGTTGGTATGCGAAACCTTGACAAGCTTATTAAAGGAAATCATATCCTTGGAGTTAATGATGTCATATTTTATAAGGATAGACTTTGCAGCGCTTGTCAGGCAGGTAAACAGGTTGGAGGAAGGCATCCTGTGAAGAACATCATGACTACAAGGAGGCCACACGAGCTACTTCACACGGATCTCTTTGGTCCCAACTCTTACAAGAGTCTCGGTGGAAATTCTTTTGGTCTAGTTATAGTTGATGATTTTTCAAGATTTACGTGGGTGTTCTTTCTCGATTATAAATCGCAGGTCCAAAAGATCTTAAAAAACTTCGCTAGGAAGGCCCAAAATCAATTTGAAGTGAAGATCAAGAAGGTTCGCAGCGACAATGGAACGGAGTTCAAGAATGCAAATGTGGACACCTTTCTTGACGAAGAAGGGATTTCACATGAGTTCTCGGCTACGTACACACCTCAACAAAACGGAGTTGTTGAGAGGAAGAACCGGATGCTCATCGAAATGGCGAGAACGATGCTTGATGAGTACAAGACGCCGAAGCACTTTTGGGCAGAAGCGGTTGAGACAGCTTGTCATGCAACAAATCGCTTGTATCTTCACAAGCTACTTGGCAAGACGGCATACGAGCTCCTCACCGGTAACAAACCCCAAGTTGGATACTTTCGAGTATTCGGCTCAAAGTGCTACATTCTTGATAAGCATCGTCACTCTAAATTTGCTCCTAAATCTCATGAAGGTTTCCTACTAGGTTACGGCTCAAACTCTCACACTTACCGTGTCTACAACAATTTCACCCGAAAGGTTGAAGAGACGGTGGATGTGAAGTTTGATCAATCTAACGGCTCGCAAGTAGAGCAATTGTCAATTGATGTAGGTGACAAAGATCCTTCGGAAGCAACTCAAGACTTGGCCATTGGCAAGGTTTGTCCAACAGAGGTGAAGGAGAGTACCTCGTCTGTCCAAGTGGAAGCTTCAACTTCACGACAAGGTGAACCAAGAGTTGATATGGAAGCATCCACAAGTGGGACACACCAAGATGAAGAAAACGAGGAAGTGCATCAAGATGAACGTCAACAACCTCCTTCTCCACCACGACAAGAGAACGACAATGCCAACAATGAAGAAGGCCAAGAATAAGAAGAACAAGATGAAGAAGATGTTCAATGAAGACCCAAGCAAAAGCTTTCACGAGTTCGAGCAAGAGTTGCTAAAGATCATCCCGTCGAGCAAATCTACAATGACATTCAAACCGGGAGAATCACTCGCTCTAAAACTCGTTTAGCTAACTTTTGTGAAAACTATTCTTTCATCTCTAGCATTGAACCTATGAAGGTTGAAGAAGCATTGGAAGATCCCGATTGGATAAATGCTATGCATGAAGAGCTACATAACTTTGAGAGGAATCAAGTTTGGACATTGGTTGAGAAGCCAGACAACAACCACAATGTCATCGGTACCAAATGGGTGTTTCGCAACAAGCAAGATGAAGATGGACAAGTAGTTCGCAACAAAGCACGTCTCGTCGCCCAAGGCTACACACAAGTCGAAGGTATGGACTATGGTGAGAATTATGCCCCCATTGCTAGACTTGAGTCCATTCGCATCTTACTTGCCTATGCTAATCATCATGATATCACCTTGTACCAAATGGACATTAAAAGTGCTTTTCTAAATGGTGAAATAGAGGAGGAAGTTTATGTTAAGCAACCTCCCGGCTTTGTCAATCCTAAGAAACCCAATCATGTTTACAAACTTCGCAAAGCTCTTTATGGTCTTAAACAAGCTCCTAGAGCATGGTATAAATGCTTGACCAAGTTTCTTATTGAAAAAGGCTTTGAAATTGGGAAAATTGATTCTACTCTTTTTACTAAAAGGGTTAATGGAGAACTATTTGTGTGCCAAATCTATGTTGATGATATAATATTTGGTTCGACTAACCCTCATTTTAGTGAAAAGTTTGGGAAGCTAATGTCGGAGAAGTTTGAGATGTCTATGATGAGTGAACTCATATTCTTTCTTGGGTTGCAAATCAATTAAACTAAGGAAGGTACCTTTGTTTCTCAAACAAATTACACCAAGTACTTATTCAAGAAGTTTAATATGCAAGAATGCAAAGGTATGTCTACACCCATGCCTACTAGTGGACATAATGACTTGACCAAAGATGGTGAACCGGTTGATCAAAAGGTTTATCGCTCTATGATTGGTTCATTGTTATATCTATGTGCTTCATGTCCCGATATCATGCTAAGTGTGTGCATGTGTGCGCGATATCAAGCTGCTCCTAAAGAATGTCATCTTAAGGCCGTGAAAAGGATAGTGAGATACTTAATCCATACACCAAACTTTGGCATTTGGTATCCTAAGAGGGCCTCTTTCGATCTTGTTGGCTATTCCGACTCGGACTATGCCAGAGACAAAGTTGATAGAAAGTCCACTTCGGGTACTTGTCAATTTCTTGGTAGATCTCTTGTGTCTTGGTCCTCCATTAAACAAAACTCGGTATCCTTATCCACTGCCGAAGCTGAATATATTGCCGCTGGTTCATGTTGTGCTCAATTACTTTGGATGACCCAAACTCTTAAAGACTATGGGATCTATGTGATACATGTTCCATTGCTTTGTGACAATGAAAGTGCTATCAAAATTGGTCATAATCCTGTGCAACACTCTCGAACTAAGCATATTGAAGTTCGTCATCATTTCATTCGAGATCATGTTGCTAAGGGTGACATTGATCTTAAGCATGTTCGCACCGAAAAGCAATTAGCGGATATATTCACTAAACCTCTTGATGAGAAAGTGTTTTGCAGGTTAAGAGGAGAATTGAACATCATTGATGCTTCAAACTTGGAGACGAAACTCCATTGGATACATGCAAGACATGAGCTTATGACTAATCCTTGATATTTCTCTTATGATGAATATCTTATGTCTTGGATATATTTGTATCTTGCATGTTATCTAACCCATGTAGGTACTTGGTGGAATCAAATTCCATGAGATTGTGATCTACTCACATCTTGAGCAATCTCTACATCACCAAGTATCTACACTATGGTGGTTGAAGACAAGGAAGCATGGAACCACTCAAACATATCCTTTGACAAATTCTCCATTGAGCTTCATGATTGTCATTTTTGGATACACAAGTGCTCTTCCTTGCAAGAACTAACCCATTTAGGTAGATGGACTCAAATTCCAAGTGGTGCTCCAAATTCTTGATGAGCTATATCAACCTTGAGCAACCCACACAAGTTCAACTACATGGACTACACCACCAACCAAGGTATGTCATTCCATCTTAGAGAAGCTTTACTCCAAGTCATGAGCTAAAGCAACTCGACAAGATGTGAATACATAAAGATGCTTAAACGAAAAATGGCAACCCCATTTTGAGCTTAAACGATGAGTATGACCTATGATCAAGTGATCTCACTTGACTCCTAAGTCAACATACTCTAACATAGGTGACTGTGTCGCCGACCATCTCTAGATGAAGTTCTCTTGTGTTCTTTTCTGTGTTTTTGCATTTGCCTCATGCATATTTGTTTCCCCTTTCAAAAAAAACTTCATCTAGATTTCTTTCTTTCTGTTTGTTTTGCATTTTCTGCATTCCAATTCATTGCACATCTTTCAGTAAATTCCTTGCAAATCTTTGTGAGATCGTACAAGTCTAGTGAGCTGAGGTGACAAGTGTTTCCTCTGTGATGAACTCGGTTTCACCGATTTGTTATTTTTGGCTCAACCAAATCCTTTCGGTCCAACCGAAGCAACTCACTCGGTGCCACCGATTTCATAACAGGAAAAACAGCTTGCCACATAATTCTGTGTTTCTTCTGATCCAGCTCCACTCAATGAATCTTGTCCTCTACAAGCATCACATTTTTATATTTGCTTTGTTCTATGTCTCAAGGACCAAACCCATT
This sequence comes from Triticum dicoccoides, assembly GCF_002162155.2. Classification (NCBI taxonomy): domain Eukaryota; kingdom Viridiplantae; phylum Streptophyta; class Magnoliopsida; order Poales; family Poaceae; genus Triticum; species Triticum dicoccoides. The sequence goes on from NC_041381.1 coordinate 328,970,469, forward strand.
CGACAGATTCCAGAAGACCCTTCTTGGAAATCGATGTCAAAGGGGGAGAGAGAGAACATCAAAGCTTATCATTTGAAGAGAGAGAGAGAGCATAAAAGCCTATCACCTTTTAAAGGGGGAGAGAAATATCATATCATCTCCCAAAGGGGGAGAGAAACCTTCTAAGGGGGAGAGACCCTCAAAGGGAAGAGAGAGATCTCCAGGGGGAGAGAATACTTAAGTAGAAAGTATTTCTAAAGGATCCCAGATGCTTGGTGTTCAAGAGGAGAGATGTCCACATGTCTTCTTGAGGGGAGAGACATGTTCATATATTCTGTTGTGCCTATTTGCATTAGCATGCATCAGCTCTAATCATCATTCATATCTTTCAGGCTCTGATGATCATATCTTTCAGCTCTGTTTTCTTTCAAGCTCTGATTTTCTGTTCCCTATCTTCTCCCAGTATCCCATGTTAGATTCAGGGGGAGCAAGACAGGTAAAGAGATCATTTAAATTCATTGCATATCTTTACTCTTGGGGACATGACTAATTCAATGTGGTACTTAGTACTCACTCTCTACATGTCATCCCAATCTTGGTATTCTTGTGGTTTCTTCTGTTTGCTCTGGCTAGTAGATGTATCTGTGTTTTCTAACCTTGTTTACACAGGTTCATTTCATCCTAAGACAACTCAAGACTACAAGGTAAGTATATGCATCACAATCATGTGTATGAGGAATTCTTGCTGATGTACATATTGTTTGTAAGAAGGACTCATGAGCATGAAGGTATTTCCTTCAACATTCTTTGCTCTGATGCATATGGCCAAGATACATGTAACACATTGCCTGCTCTATCATGTTTATGCTCTCACATGCTTTTACATTCCATATTCACATGATTGCATACATGTAGGGGGAGCCTATGTTTGTTACATGTCTTTCCAAAGCTTTACTTGCTATTCCTTATATCTTTATCTAAAGCTTTGATGTATGTTGTCATCAATTACCAAAAAGGGGGAGATTGAAAGCACAAGTGCTCCCTAGGTGGTTTTGGTAATTAATGTCAACATATCTCTTGTTGGACTAATACTTTTATCTACTCCCTCCGTTCCTAAATAATTGTCTTTCTAGCCATCTCAAATGGACTACAACATACGGATGTATGTAGACATGTTTTAGAGTGTAGATTCACTCATTTTGCTCCGTATGTAGTCACTTGTTGAAATCTCTAGAAAGACAATTATTTAGGAACGGAGGGAGTAGTATGTTTCAGATAAGCTCAACAATGGAGTGGCATGGACTAAAGGATGTGGGAACTCCTTCAAGATACTAAGGACAAAGGATTGGCTAAAGCTTCAAGCCCAAGACTCTTCATTTTATATTTTAGTGATCCAAGATCACATTGAGTCTATAGGAAAAGCCAATACTATCAAGGAGGGATGAGGTGTTGCTTAATGAGCCTCTTGCTTCATGTGCTTAGTGATATGCTCCAAAACCCTCAGCTACTTTCCCACTTCCACAAATGACCTAAACCCAAAGCCAAAATCGGTCACACCGATTCTTCCTATCCGGCGCCACCGATTCCAAAAGTCATAGCCACTGCCACAAACCCTAGGCAAATCGGTCTTACCGATAGGGATCTCGGTCACACTGAGATGGGATTGTAATCTCTCTGTGTATGTCCATTATCAAATCGGTCTCACCGAGTTTGAGAAATTGGTACTACCGAGGTTACAATGCAAACTCTCTGGAAAACTTATTACCAAAATCGGTCTCACCGAGTTTGAGTAATCGGTCCCACCGAGTGTGCCTGACCAACTCTCTAGAAAGCTTATTACCAAATCGGTCTCACCGAGTTTGTGTAATCGGTCTTACCAAGATTACGTTATGCCCTAACCCTAACTGAATTGGTCTCACCGAGTTGCATTTCGGTCCCACCGAAAACCCTAACAGTCACATTATTTGCTAAATCGGTCTGACCGAGTTTAACGATTCGGTCCCACCGAGTTTGACAGATTATGTGTAACGGTTAGATTTTGTGTGGAGGCTATATATACCCCTCCACCTCCTCTTCATTCACGGAGAGAGCCATCAGAATGAACCTACACTTCCAACTTACCATTTCTGAGAGAGAACCACCTACTCATGTGTTGAGGCCAAGATATTCCATTCCTACTGTCGGTGTCAAAACTGGCGGAACTCGGGTAGGGGGTCCCGAACTGTGCGTCTAGGCGGATGGTAACAGGAGACAAGGGACACGATGTTTTTACCCAGGTTCGGGCCCTCTCGATGGAGGTCAAACCCTACTCCTGCTTGATTGATATTGATGATATGGGTAGTACAAGAGTGGATCTACCACGAGATCAAGGAGGCCGAACCCTAGAAGCTAGCCTATGGTATGATTGTTGTAATGTTTGTGTTGTCCTACGGACTAAAACCCTCCGGTTTATATAGACACCGGAGAGGGCTAGGGTTACACAGAGTCAGTTACAATGATAGGAGATCTACATATCCGTATCGCCAAGCTTGCCTTCCACGCCAAGGAAAGTCCCATCCGGACACGGGACGAAGTCTTCAATCTTGTATCTTCATAGTCTTGGAGTCCGGCTGACGATGATAGTCCGGCTGTCCGGACACCCCCTAGTACAGGACTCCCTCAGTAGCCCCTGAACCAGGCTTCAATGACGATGAGTACGGCGCGCATATTGTTCGGCATTGCAAGGCGGGTTCCTCCTCCGAATAATTCATAGAAGATTGTGAACACCAGGATAGTGTCCGGCTCTGCAAAATAATTTCCACATTCCACCGTAGAGAGAATAATATGTACACTAGTTCAATCTGCTGACGTATTTTGTGGCATGACATCATACCACCACCAAGCCTTTACTTGAATCGTTTTTATTATACCACCTCAGCGCGTTTAGCGAAGCGGTTTCCTTGGCACGTCTTGTTGAAGCAGAGATCGTGTTCCCCTTATTCCGGGATTCCCATCAATACGGACGTGGGTAACCCAACCGTGCCCGTTGCCACGCCCCCTCTATCGGAGGCGAGTCCTGAACGGTCACGGGGATGGCTCTTGGTATTCTCCCTCTTTATAATGGGACCAAGGCTTGTTTCTTTTCTTCGATCCTCAATCGAATCTACTCCTTGCCCCGAGTTCCAACACCCAGAGCCCCAGATTCGAGTGCTTCGGACCTTCAACAATGTCCGGCTCCGACCTACAGGGCCGGTGGATGCCCTCCTCCGTCACGGAAGAAGACGTGCTAAAGCTGCGAGAGGCCAAGTACCTGTCTTACGAGGTTTCGCACAGGTTGCCCGCCAAAGGGCAAGTCATCCCCACCCCCGAGCCCGGCGAGTATGTCGTGTTTGTATCCCACCTCCGTCGGGGTTTAGGCTTCCCAATGGATCCTTTTGTGAGAGGGCTCATGTTTTACTATGGGTTGGAATTCCACGACTTGGCTCCGGAGTCCATCCTCCATATCTCTTCATTCATTGTTGTCTGCAAAGCTTTCCTCCGTGTTACCCCTCACTTCGGCTTATGGCTTAAGACCTTCGACGTGGAGCCAAAGATGATCGAGGGGCGTCAAGCAGAGTGCGGCGAGGCGGTTGTAAGCCGAAGGGCCGACGCTCCATGGCCCGAGGGCTCTTTCCAGGAGGAGCTCGGCTTGTGGCAGCAGGAGTGGTTCTACATAACCACTCCCAGGGGCAGCAGGCAGAGGCCGCCACCCATCTTCCGTTCGGGCCCTCCACAGCGGCTGATGTCATGGGTCAGCCAAGGGCTCAACTGGGGGCCGTCAAAGGACATGCCCCTACTGCAGGGCCGGATTTGAGACCTCCAAGCGAGGGAGATCGATCTGGTCGTGGTGATGCAGGTCATGCTGATTAGGCGTCTCCTGCCCTGCAAACGCCGCCCTCTCCGGTTGTGGGAGTTTAATCCGGAGGGACCACGAATTCTCCAACACTTCATGGGTATGACACCCGTGGAGATGTACAAATTGTTCTTCGGATCACAAGAGGTGTGTCCGGAATTGACTGAGGATGCCGGCCTGAGCTGCAATCGCCCGGATACACAAGTAAGTAGCTCCGTGTCCGGACATACCGTTTGTTTGCCTTTCTATGATTCGCTTTTTGACCAACTGCCCTCTAAACAGGAGTGGATAGCACAAGCAAAACTGAAACGGTGTCCGGCCCCCCTCCCAGAGACCGCGCCGGATCCCATGCTGGTCAGGATGCTGGAGGTTGCGCCTTCAGAGGAAGGCGAAGGGGAGAATAGAGGAACTACCGCCTCAACCAAGGAGGCTTTTGAGGAAGGGAGGATCGAGAATCCCTCCTTCCAGGGGGAGAAGAGGACCGCCTCCGAAAACCCGGAGGCCAAAGCCCCGAAGCAGGGGAAGAGATCTTCACCAGAGGGTCCTGCGTCCGGAGAGGCTCCGGCCGCACAATCTCTCCTAAAGAATCAGCCCTCCAGCGAGCCGTAAGTAGAAAAAAGGGAGTTTTGTAATAAGGGACATCCCTATTTGTGCTTCTGAGGATAACTTAAGTTTTTACCTTATAGTTCGGATCTCCGTCCTTCTCAGATGAGCTCGTCTTCGGGGGAACTCCGTTCGGAGATGGTGGAGAGAGAGACGCCTCCATCCGCCGCACCATCGGATAGAGCGGACGAGCCTGAAGTGTCATCACGGAGGGTATCCCCGAGTCCAGCAAGGCCGAATAGTTCGGCACCAACTGGTGTGCGGCCGGGGGAGCTGAAGGATCTGCTTGAGAGGGCGTCCATCTCAGAAGGTCACCGTACACTGATGAGTACGGTGATTGAAAGAATTTCATCCGCCGAAGGCGGATTGCATGATGCCGTCAGGAGTTTGCTCGCGGGGTTTGAGGTACGTAAAAATGACATACTCTTTGACAGTTTTACACATAAAGTGCGCCCTGTATAGATAGTAGCCCCTGAGACTCGGTAGGGTGTCGAGAACGACAGCGTGCCGAGGATCAAAATCCCAGGTATTGATTTTCGCCTTTCCTAAGCAGGTGGCGGATAGTTCGGTGGCTAGCCGGACTGATGCCGTTGCCGAACTAAAGCGGCAACTCGATGTTGCGGATGCGGACATCGCGCTAGTCAACAGGCGACTTGACGAGTCGCAAGGTAAGTTTCTTCTCCGTGGTCACCTAGTAAGGGAGCCGAAGCCCACCCCTTACAATATGTGTGCTTGACGCAGATGGTGACGCTGCTGTGGAGAGCCTTCGGGCAGAACTTGCTCAAGCCAAGGAGCAAGCCAGAAGGAGTGATGCAGCTGCCTCGAGGGCGGCCGAAGAGCTAGAAGCCGAAAGGGCTGCACACTGCCGAAGCAGGGAGGAGATGGCCGAAATGGCCTTGAAGTTAAAAGATACTACCGACCGCAATGAGGTTCTTGAAAGGGAGCGCCTAGCGGAGCGAGAAGACCTGGGGAAGGCCACCGCCGAAGCCGAGGATGCCCGTTCTGCAATGCGGGCTATAAAGGAGGAGCTGCGCCAGGCCGGAGACATTGTGGCTGGCAAGCCCTTTCTGCTGCGCCGAAGGTTTACAGATCCACAGTATGCTCAGCTTGGCCAGCTGTGGGGTCCGGAGGATCCTTATATGGATTTAGCCGCGAGTGCGGCGGATGCCGTTGTGCACTTCCAAAGTCAGAAGGATCACAAGACGGAGGAGCTGTTTTGGTCTCAATTCCATAGTCCGGAGCGTTCACTTTCGTTGACCGATCGGTTGGCCGAGTGGGCTGAGCTGAATAGATTGTCCGGACTTGCCATGACGGATATCGTGACTCATGTCTGGCCGAATAGGCCCAAGCCGAAGAGTTATTTTGGCTTATTGCAGCAATTTCTTGGGGCGATGCCGCATATCAAGGCGATGAAGCGGTCGGCCTGCGGAGAGGGTGCACGGATGGCCCTCGCCCGTGTGAAGACACATTGGACAGAGATGGATGCCACCGCTGTTGCGACCCAGGGTTCGGACGGGAGCCGGTTACCCGCCGAGCACTATTTTGGAGAAGTTCTGCGTGGTGCTCGTGTAATAGAGTCGCGGTGCTCAAAAAATGTCACGTTCAGATGAACGTGTTGGTTTGTAAAATGATGTTTATGATGTAAGCGCTTTTTGTACTTGTGCGTTCAAGTATTGAAATATCTCCTGTGCGGCCGTTTATGTATACGTGTGTATAACCTGAAAGATGGCAGTCGTCGGCTTCAGCCCCCACGCACAAGGTGCGGGGGTGTTCGCAAAAAATAATGCATTTTCACACTTACTCCGACGTCTCGGTCCTTTGAAGGAGGTGGTAGCGTAGCAAACGAGGCAACCAGACTATGATGCTTTATCACTTTCACTTAGCCATAGGAGTTCGAGGGTGGGGCTACGATATAGCCCCTAGGGGCACCGCGCTCTCCGAATTTGGGGCGTGTATGTGCCTGACCGGGAAACGGTCCTTCGTCAAAGCGGAGGAATTCTAAACATTCCGGTAGTTGATCGAGTGGTTGACCAGTCTCTCGCTGTATCATGACAGTCAGTTTTCGGCTTTCTCTGCTGAGGTGCTCGCCCGGCCGAACCGGGGCACAATCGCAGCAGTTCTCCTGGTGCCGCGTTAGCCGATGATACGGAACGTAAGGCAGCAAAACACAGGAGCCGGGCAAACCCAACATTTGACCAAAGACATGATTCGGAGCTGATGCATATAAGGCCTAACTCGAGACACCGAACACTCGCTAAGGTGTTCGGTCTTTATGATATCGGGCAGAACAATGCCCTAAGCCCCTAGTGTCCAGGTACACGCAAGGTCCTCTGACGCGGCCGATGCCAAAACGTCAGTCTCCTCTCTGGTTATAATGAGAAACCAGGGGATATATAGCAACAAGAGACAGTAAAAAAGGTTTACGCAGGGTCTTAATCTGAAAAGAATCCTTGCAACGGGTCCCTACTGCACGTCTGCGCCTGTGTCTCCGTTGTGCTGTATCCTGGACAGGTGTAACACGCTGTTCCTCTGTAAAAGAGAAGAACTTAGTTTGAAAAGTGATCGTGCAAAAAATGAATTAAAAATTGAAATATGAATGAATGAATAAAGCTGAGCTTATAATAGCTCATACGCATAGCCCCTTGTAAAGGGGTGTGCGGCTAGGGAGCCCCTAGCTTATTTTATGCCGGACTCGTCTAGCCGTGTCCGCGGTCTTGAATGACCTTTTAATGAGATGATGTCGCGTGGACCGGGCATTTTAAGTGTAAGAGACGCGTAGTGTGGTATTGCATGAAAGCGGACAAAAGCTTCACGTCCCAATAGTGCTTGATGGCTACTTTTGAATGGGGCGACATGAAAGATTAGCTTTTCGCGTCGGAAGTTGTCGGGTGACCCGAACACAACTTCTAGTAGTAACGAGCCCGTGCACTTGGCGTAAGGGCCTGGCGTCGCTCCTTTGAAGGAAGTGCGACTATGTTGGATTTTAGTAAGGTCTATCCCCAACTTGCGGATTGTGTCCGGATATAGCAGGTTTAAATCACTGCCGCCGTCCATCAGGACTTGTGTAAATTGTAGTCCGTCGATTATAGGATCCAATATCAGAGCAGTCCATCCTGCGTCTCGAATACTTCTGGAATAGTCCAGGTGGTCGAAAGTAATTGGTTTTGACATCCAACCTCGAGGTTCCGCTGGGGTGGACCGTGCGATACCTGCTTTGGTGGGTGCCGCACTGTTGTTCCGTATTATCACGTGAAGTGAGTTTACTGTTTTGACTTCTTGTGGGAAAGTCTTTTGTTTCCCGGTGCTCTGCTGGTGGGGTTCGTCGTCATCCTCGCTTGGCGCGTCGATCCCCTTGTGTCCGGCGTTGAGTCGGCCGGACTGTTTGAAGACCCAACAATCTCGGTGGATGTGGTTTGCAGGCCTTCCAGAGGTGCTGTGTATTTGACATATCCGATCCAAGATCTTGTTTAAGTTGGATAGCTCGTCACCGTTGTCCTTAAGAGGCAGTGTTTTGCTGTTCGGCCGCGAGTTTTTGAATCCGGCGTTGACCGCCGTGTTCTTTGGGCTTTTTTCTTTATTTTGGCGTTGATCCTTTCTGCGCCATGATTTTCTGTTTCCATCTCTGATCTCGGATGTACTCGGGTCGCTGGTACTGCATCTTGCTAGCCAGCTGTCTTCCCCCGCGCAAAAGCGGGTCATGAGGCTTGTTAGCGCGGCCATTGTTCTTGGCTTCTCTTGGCCGAGGTGTCTGGCGAGCCATTCGTCTCGGACATTATGTTTAAAGGCTGCTAAGGCTTCGGCGTCCGAACAGTCGACTATTTGGTTCTTTTTGGTAAGGAACCTGTTCCAGAATTTGCGCGCTGACTCTCCGGGCTGTTGAGTTATGTGACTTAAATCGTCTGCATCCGGAGGGCGGACATAAGTCCCTTGAAAATTTGCTCTAAACGCATCCTCGAGCTCTTCCCAACCGCCAATAGTATTTTCTGGGAGGCTTTTGAGCCAATGCCGAGCTGGCCCTTTGAGCTTGAGGGGTAGATATTTTATGGCATGGAGATCATCTCCTCTGGCCATGTGTATGTGGAGGATGTAATCCTCAATCCTGACTCCAGGGTCTGTTGTTCCGTCGTATGCCTCTATGTTTACGGGTTTAAACCCCGCTGGAAATTCATGATCCAGCACCTCATCGGTGAAACATAGTGGGTGTGCAGCGCCCCTGTATTTGGGTGTGCCGTTGTCTTCGAACACTCGGCGTGTTGTGTTGCTTCCTGGGGCCCTCTTTTTTGGCCCATAAATGGACCTGACCGGGCCGTCTGTTTTCCGAGGAGCATGAGTCGGCTTGTGTGCGGCGCCGCTTATCGCTTTTGGCCTGTCATCTGGTCGTCTATCCGGCCAGGCGGCCTCCTTGCTTTCTGACTGTGGGGGCTCTATGGCGTCCTCGTCGAATTCTGGCAGCAACTTGCGCTTCGGGTAGCTCTTGGTTTGGTGGCTATTGCCATATTTGTCCGCGGTCTTGAGTACTTTGCTCCACCTCATTCTGAGTATGTCTTCCGCTGTTTTGAGCTTCCGTTTTTCCTTTTTCAGACTTCTTGCAGTGGCGACAAGTCTTTTATGAAGGTTCTTATTCTCCGGTGGTGTGTCCGGCGTGAGGTCGTCTGGCCTGTTGTTTTCGCCGGGCATGGATTGATTATCTGATTTGTCTTGTTCGGACGGTTGCTTGGTTGCATGTTCGTCGTCCACTGGTATGCCCTGCTCTATTGCTGGGTCATTAGGAGTGCTGTTTTTGTCGAGGCGGGACTTAGGGCGGCGTCTGCGTCACCGTTTTGGTTGTTTGGCGGCGGAATTATCCTTTGTTGCGTCCCGTTGTTCCTCGTTATCGCTTCCTTTTGAGGTGTCCACCATATATACATCGTGGGTTGGGGTGGCATTCCAGTGCTCTATAGGCGCTGGTTCTTGATCGTCTCCGGCATCGTTGTCCGTACCATCGTAGTCGTAGTCTAGCATGTCGGTTAGATCGTCGATAGTGGCTACAAAGTGGGTGGTGGGTGGGCTTTGAATTTCTTCGTCGTCCGCATCCCAACCATCCTGACCGCAGTCCGGCCAGGGTTCTCCCGATAACGAGAGATGCTTTAGCGAATTTTAGGATGTCGCCAAAGGGTGAGTGCTGAAAGATGTCCGCGGCGGTGGACTCCATGATCGGCGCCCAATCGGATTCGATTGGCAGGGGCGCAGGAGGTTCGGAGTCCGGCAAGGAGTCCGGCGTCTCGGAGTCACGAGCTTTATAAGGGACAAGATCAGTATTCGGCTCCATCGCCGTAGAAGTTGCAGCTCCTGAGGCGGTGTCCAGCCACCTGTCCTCGATCTGCACGGTCTGCTCCGAACTATGGGTCAGAGCGGACTCGTGTGCAGCCTCCAGGGCACTATCCGGCGGTAGAGCTAAATCATGCCCGTCGTGACAGCACGGCACGCTCGGCTGTGGCTCGAATCCATCGAAGATCAAGTCTCCGCGGATGTCTGCCGTGAAGTTTACGCTTCCAAACCTGACCTGATGGCCAGGGGCGTAGCTTTCGATCTGCTCCAGATGGCCAAGCAAATTGGCCCGCAGTGCAAAGCCGCCGAACACGAAGATCTGTCCGGGGAGAAAATTCTCACCCTGGACTGCGTCGTTGTTAATTGAAGGAGCCATCAAGCCTATCGGTGACGACACAGAGGAACTCTCAATGAAAGCACCAATGTCGGTGTCAAAACCGGCGGATCTCGGGTAGGGGGTCCAGAACTGTGCGTCTAGGCGGATGGTAACAGGAGACAAGGGACACGATGTTTTTACCCAGGTTCGGGCCCTCTCGATGGAGGTAAAACCCTACTCCTGCTTGATTGATATTGATGATATGGGTAGTACAAGAGTGGATCTACCACGAGATCAAGGAGGCTGAACCCTAGAAGCTAGCCTATGGTATGATTGTTGTAATGGTTGTGTTGTCCTACGGACTAAAACCCTCCGGTTTATACAGACATCGGAGAGGGCTAGGGTTACACAGAGTCGGTTACAATGGTAGGAGATCTACATATCTGTATCGCCAAGCTTGCCTTCCACGCCAAGGAAAGTCCCATCCGGACATGGGACGAAGTCTTCAATCTTGTATCTTCATAGTCTTGGATTCCGGCTGACGATGATAGTCCGGCTGTCCGGACACCCCCTAGTCCAGGACTTCCTCACCTACCATCTGAATCTTGATCTCTAGCCTTCCCCAAGTTGCTTTCCACTCAAATCTTCTTTCCACCAGATCCAAAACCTATGAGAGAGAGTTGAGTGTTGGGGAGACTATCATTTGAAGCACAAGAGCAAGGAGTTCATCATCAACGCACCATTTGTTACTTATTGGAGAGTGGTGTCTCCTAGATTGGCTAGGTGTCACTTGGGAGCCTCCGACAAGATTGTGGAGTTGAACCAAGGAGTTTGTAAGGGCAAGGAGATCGCCTACTTCGTGAAGATCTACTGCTAGTGAGGCAAGTCCTTCGTGGGCGACGGCCATGGTGGGATAGACAAGGTTGCTTCTTCGTGGACCCTTCGTGGGTGGAGCCCTCCGTGGACTCGCGCAGCCGTTACCCTTCGTGGGTTGAAGTCTCCATCAATGTGGATGTACGATAGCACCACCTATCGGAACCACGCCAAAAACATCCGTGTCTCCAATTGCGTTTGAATCCTCCAAACCCTTTCCTTTACTTTCTTGCAAGTTGCATGCTTTACTTTCCGCTGCTCATATACTCTTTGCATGCTTGCTTGATATGTATTGTGATTGTTGAAATTGTGCCTAAACTCCACTTAAACTTAAGGAAACTTAAAAACTGCAACTTTGGTACTTAGTGTCTAATCACCCCCCCTCTAGACACCTCTTCTCAAGGTCCTACATGCGGGTGTGGCCGGGAACGAGACGTGAGTACGTGCGTCCTGCGTGCACTTCTTCTTTAGGTGCAGGTACGTACGTGGGTGGGTGTGAGAGAGATGGTTTGTGCGAAACAGAGGCAATGTGTTGATGATATCTCAATCAGAAAAATGTAACATATGCAATGTGTGTGAAACGGAGTCATGGACGTGAGATATCGATAGAATTGAAAACAGGGATGAAGTGTGTGGCTGCGCGATCGATAAAGAGTGCCATCAAATTTGTGTTTGCCCACGTCAAAGATACAGGGCGGCTGGCCTACTGGAATTTTAGAGGGCAGAGGTGCAGTTCTTCTCCGTGGCATGGATACCTACCTACAACGTTCGACTATCGGTGTGTGTGGGGGGGTAGAGACCGGTCGACTAGTATATGTCTGGGGAAGGAGAGAGACCTAGCTATGTATTGAGGGAGATCGATCGACATCCATGGATATGTGTAGCAGAGGAATAAGGTTGGGAAAAAGACAAAGGTAGAGCGTCGGAGGGTTGGTGGTGGAGTGGCGTCTCACAAATGGTGGGAGAGGCCTGCTAGACAAACAGAGGGTATGAGTACAATATCAATAAGAGAGGGCGGGGGATGTCTGTCTGTCTATGCACGTGCGTGTGAGAGACGGGTCGGGAGGTATTCAAGGATGATGATGGGAGAAGATATGGTTGTGGTAAGCATGCGTAACTACATAGGAGGATCAACCGTCGTGTGTCCGGGAAAAGGAGAGACATAACTAGCGAGGTAAGTGTATCGGTTCTTGGTGAAAACGAATTATAGTCGACCTGGCTATATGTAGGGAGATCAGTTCATATACACGCCTGCATGTGTTAGAAGAAAATAAGGTCCGGAGAGGCAGACAGGGGGAGAGAGTGTGGCTAGGAGGTGGTGCGAGAGGCCTACCATGTCGAGGGGGGAGGAGTGTGCGAGCATGTGACTAATGAAAAGAGGTGCGGGAGTGTGCACCGGTGTGGAATCGTATTGGACATATGGGGGCATGGACGGTGAGAAGAGAAGAGGGGAAGTATATATGTGTTTGTTGTAGGCACACTTGGCTAGAGAGGTATATCGACCGGTGTGTGCCAGAAAGAAGGAGACGGGGGCCTACACACATTGCTGGTGGACGACCTAAAGAGAAATAATGAACGTGCGCGATGGAGGGGACGCTAAGGGTGTGTGAGGGGGGCGGGTGTGTGCATGCACGATAGAAAGTTAGCGCTAGCTAGCTACAAATAGAAGAGGATCGTGAAGGTGTAAAAGACGAACAAAGATCATAATTCATTATAAAACGGTGGATACGGATACTTGAAGAAGATATCATAATGTACAACATTGATTATAATTTGGGCTAATGTGTGGCTTTTGCAACTCAGGTCTAAATACTTGTCATAATGTAGGGGGCGGGGCACTATACTTTGTGTGATAAACACGGTGTACGTATGGAACATGGTTTAGATTATGAATATATAGTTAGTACATCAAATGTACTATTATTTGGAATCAACATCAAGTGTATTCAAAAAATAGAATTCGAGTTCATGTAGTACACATAGTTCATATCTATCTCTATAGTAATCATGTGGTGTGTTATTAAGGTAATACACGAATGATGGTTGAAGTTGGAAACAATCATGATTGTAGATTCTTATTGAAATAGAGAAACGAATTCAAATTTAGTTCGAATTGCAGCGGTAGTATAGACATTTGGAATGCACTAAAATGTTGGTATGAGTAGTTTACATGCATTATACAGCAAAGCGAAAAAAATTAATCGGACATAACATGGATTCATACTCCCTCCTTCCATCTGGATAGGACGTAGTGAGAATTTTAAGACCGCCTTTGACTATTGACAAGATTAATAGTACATGACATGCACAATGTGAAAATTATATCATTGAAAGAACCTTTCACAGACGAAGTTATCGGTGTGCTTTGTGTAAGTTGCATGTCATATATCATTGCTCTAATATTTGGTTAAAGTTAGCATCAAAAAGCGCATTAGGCCCTATATAGATGGAAGGAGGGAGTAGCTTTGAATAGCATTTGTATAGTAAACGGGCAAGACTCTCTCTTTGTGTGGTGTGAATAGTTCTATTTTCTTTTTGTTTTCTTTTTCGTTGAGGGAAGTGCGAATTGATTTGGTACGTACAAGTACAATATTACTATGCAGTCAAAAAAAGTACAATATAACTACACGTTAGGCTTGTCCCTAAAATTCAACCCGCGTCTTGTTATATCCCGAAAATTCAGATATCGTGCTCCCAAAACTGGCGCCTTCACAACCCGCGCCTTGCTATCCCGAAATTACAACGCGCGCGAAAACTCCCTCCAGCTGCCAAATCCCGACACGCGAAATCCCCCTTCTAACCCTGAGCCGAAAGGGCCGCTAGTTCAAATCGGTGGGGGGTACTTTTGTAACACACCCTACATTTTGAACAAGCGCGTCCCTAAGTCATGCTTCACCCCCTCCCATCGCCCCCTTTTCGCCATTCGAAATCCCAGGCCGCCATAACCTCTCCGCTCCAGCCGTGAAACACCACCCACCTCCGTCCGCCACGTCACCGCTGCCCAGCCGGAGCCTCTTCCCCGACGACGTCCACCGCAACAGCTCGACGTCCCTCGTCCACCTCCCCGGATGAGGATCCGTCGTCCATCTCGCCGTCCCGCCGGTTCAGCCGCCCCGTCCTCCACCTCCAAGGAGCTGCTCCGACGATCGCCTCATCTATCGCGGCTGCTCCATCCCCACAGCGCCGCCTTAACCTGCTCCACCGGAACCACAGCATCCTCACCGACTCCTCGGACGAAGCCGGGGCCTACTCGGCGCCACCAAAGAGGTTGTACACTCATCGCATCACACCTTCTCCTTAACTCGACCTCCCAGCGCCGACGGTGCTCCATTCCGCACCCCCATGGAGCGGCTACCTTGAAGCCGGCGCCGCGGGCGACATCTCCATGGAAGCTCTCCCCCAGTGCGAGGCCCCTTCGGCGGCAGCGTCCATACCAGCCGGATCTGTTGCTGCTGCTCCGGCTCTCGCTCGCTCGCTCGCCCAGCTGCTGCTGCTGCTCCGGCTCTCGCTCGATCGCTCGCTCGCCCAGCTGCTGCTGCTGCTCTCCCCCTCGCTCGTGCTGCTGCTCTGCGCTGATTAAGCCACACTTCAGTCGACTGAATCGACTTTTGGGTCAGTCGATTTTTAGGGGTTGGGGGTGGGGGGGCTCACCGGAGTTAAGGAAGAACCACCCGCAGCGTGGACGGGGGCTCGCCGGAGAGGTACCTCACTATCTATCTTAGGGTTCAGGGTGTGGGGGGCGGGGGGCCTAGAGGGCTGGCCGGGGCGGCGGTGGCGAGTTGTTTCGGGGCGGCGAGGTGGCGCTGGGGCTGGCGGTTTGGCCGGTGGTGGCAGGCGGCTCAGGGGTGTGCAGGTTGAAGATGAACTGCATGCCCTCCCTAAACTACATGTCAAGTGTCTCTCTGCTACCATTGCGTTCAGTTTCGACAGTAGCATTCAGATTCCACAGTTAATTTCAGTTTCGACAGTTAAGTTTAGAGTCAACAGTTTTTACATCATCTGTTGTAGTCAGGTGGTTATTGGTGATGTTAATTTTACATCCATTTTTCATCATCTATTGGAGATGCTATTAGAATCCCACTTGAGATTGACAATGTCTATCTTGTGCTGCTTCAGCCTTGACGTCTTACGGCTCACCGGAGCTGCTCCAACGATAGAACGATCCATCACAATAGAGCAGTGCCCTGGACGCCGTCTACAGATTCCTTAGATCTTCCTCCACACCTCTGACAGCCACCTCCACCTCAACTGCTTCAGCGACCAACCAAATGATGCTGAGGTCGACACGGCTACGGCAAAGAGGTTGTACACTTGTTGCGTCACTTATTACTATACATTCACGTCGATCCATTAGGGCTATTTTGGTTGAACGGAAAAACATAGCAATAGGGAATTTTCCAATGGCACTCTACTATTCAATTATTCATGCATTTTGTTGAAAGGAATGAAGCAAAACATCCACCTGGACCTACTTTTCAAAATCCTATGCATGAAACCAAGACCAAGTGCATTAGCGCCAGAATAACATTCTAACTGTACACGCTGTCATATGGTTTCTCTTTATTTTGGCCATGTTTCTTTGCATTCCTCTGCTCTTCCAATTCTTGTAAACCAAACACCCAAGTTGATAGAAATCCTGTGTTTACAAATGCTCTGTTTACCATGTGCATTTTCCTATCCCTGCGTTTTAAGAATCATGCAAGCCAAATGAGCCCTTACAGAATTACTTCAGTTACAGGTACGTGTCAAAGGGAACTTTGTGTGGTTTGTCCTGCTCCTGCCGCGACGTCGTCCACCTCACCTGAGCTGCTCCATCGATAGAACCATCCACCAAACCAGACATCACGACTCCTGACCGTCTTTCGCCGCCTCAGATCTCCTACCCTGCCGCCGGCACGCACCCCAACAGCATCACCATCATCGACTCAGCAGATGAACCTGAGGAGTACACGGGTCCACAAGAGAGGTCGCACCCTTTTGTTTCTTCTTATGTTATGCATTGCTTAAACTTACCTGCTACTTTATCGTCCTGTTCAGCTCTTGGACTCCCAACTCAGGTCCAAATTCATGTTCAAACTTGAGTTCTAAATTAGTTGTGGGGCACATATCAAGGCAGCAATGAATAGTATGTCTGTCTAATATCTGGTTCACCTAGGGTATGCCTATGTTGTTCATCTTGGGTGGGAAACAAATAGTAAAGCAATCATCATCTGTCTTTTTATTAATTTAAAGCAATCATCAGCCTGCTATCATTATTTTTGGATCCATCCACTGGTTGTTACCATCACTCTAAATTTATGCATGCTCTCCTTACATAATCTCACCATATTTTTTTGCATGCAAGTCAGATATTGTCGGAGTAATGGGCCACGGGTAGGCTAACCCGAGTCCCAGAACCTTTCAAGACATCGGGGCGGACTGCGCCCCTCAAGTACTTGCGGCGACTCCAAGAAGGGTCGAGTCCCAGAGGCGACCCTCATCCAAGCCGAGTCCCAGAGGCGACTCCAAGAAGGGCCGAGTCCCAGAGGCGACTCTCATCCGAGCCGAGTCCCAGAGGCGACTCCGAAGAAGCCGACTATGGGGAGTCGGCCCGCGACTCCCAACCACCCAGTGATTAAAGGCAAGCATGGCCACAGTGCGCCGTACTCGCAGAGATCTCCGCCCGGCGCGGCACCGTTGCCATGCCAGCCCTGACATCAGTCCTTGGGGCAGGGCCCTGTGCCCACGACGCCTTCTCTGTACGGCCCGGAGAGGCGGGACCTACCAGTCAGCGAGAGTATTGAAGACGGCGGGAGCGCCGAGAGTCGGACCCATTGGGAGTCGGCTCCCTGGAGTCGGCCAGCCCCTCCCATGGGCCCCACATGCCATTAACCAGACGCGGCAGGGGAATGGCCACAGTGATCGCCCGCAGGCGGCGGCACTGTTGCCATGACCCACTGACCAAGCCCGCGTCATTAGAAGCACGCCTACAGTAATCTGCAGCCGGCAGGACCCGCCCGCGGCGGACACAGGCTGACGCCCTCGTACTATGCCAGTCGGCGGGGCCCACCAGTCGGCGGGTGAGGGAGTCCTGGACTAGGGGGTGTCCGGACAGCCGGACTATCATCATCAGCCAGACTCCAAGACTATGAAGATACAAGATTGAAGACTTTGTCCCGTGTCCGGATGGGACTTTCCTTGGCGTGGAAGGCAAGCTTGGCAATACGGATATGTAGATCTCCTACCATTGTAACCGACTCTGTGTAACCCTAGCCCTCTCCGGTGTCTATATAAACCGGAGGGTTTTAGTCCGTAGGACACAACCATTACAACAATCATACCATAGGATAGCTTCTAGGGTTTAGCCTCCTTGATCTCGTGGTAGATCCACTATTGTACTACCCATATCATCAATATCAATCAAGCAGGAGTAAGGTTTTACCTCCATCAAGAGGGCCCGAACCTAGGTTAAAACATCGTGTCCCTTGTCTCCTGTTACCATCTGCCTAAACGCACAGTTCGGGACCCCCTACCCGAGATCCCCCGGTTTTGACACCGACATTGGTGTTTTCATTGAGAGTTCCTCTGTGTCGTCACCGATAGGCTTGATGGCTTCTTCGATCAACAACAACGCCATCCAGGGTGAGACTTTTCTCCCCGGACAGATCTTCGTATTCGGCGGCTTCGCACTGCGGGCCAATTCACTTGGCCATCTGGAGCAGGTCGAAAGCTACGCCCCTGACCATCAGGTCAGATTTGGAAGCCTAAACTTCACGGCTGACATCCGCGGAGATTTGATCTTCGATGGATTCGAGCCACAGCCGAGCGTGCCGCACTGTCACGAGGGGCATGATTTAGCTCTGCTACCAGACAGAACCGTGGAGGCCGCACACGAATGCGCTCCGACCCATAGTTCGGAGCCGACCGCGCAGACCGAGGACAGGTGGCTGGACACCGCCTCGGGAGCTGCAACCTCTACGGCGATGGAGCCGAATACTGACCTTGTCCCTTATAAAGCTCATGATTCCGAGGTGCCGGACTCCTCGCCGGATTCCGAACCTCCTGCGCCCCTACCAATCGAATCCGATTGGGCGCCGAGCATGGAGTTCACCGCCGCGGACATCTTTCAGCATTCACCCTTTGGCGACATCCTGAATTCGCTAAAGCATCTCTCATTATCAGGAGAGCCCTGGCCGGACTGCGGTCAGGATGGTTGGGATGCGGACGACGAAGAAATTCAAAGCCCACCCACCACCCACTTTGTAGCCACTGTCGACGATCTAACCGATATGCTAGACTACAACTCCGAAGACATCGACGGTATGGACGATGATGCCGGAGACTACCAAGAAATAGCGCCTACCAATCACTGGAAGGCCACCCCAACTCATGACGTATATATGGTGGACACCCCAAAAGGAAGCGATAACAAGGAACAACGGGACGCGGCAAAAGACAATCCCGCCGACAAACAACCAAAACGGCGACGCAGGCGCCGCCCTAAGTCCCGCCTCGACCAAAACAGCACTCCAAATGACCCAGCAATAGAGCAGGGCAAACCAGTAGGCGACGAACATGCAACCAAGCAACCATCCGAACAGGACGAATCGGATAATCAAGCCATGCCCGGCGAAAACAACAGTCCAGACGATCTCACGCCGGACACACCACCGGAGCATAAGAACCTTCACAAAGGACTTGTCACCACTGCAAGAAGTCTCCGTCCGCCCTATCCGATGGTACGACAGATGGAGGCGTCTCGCTCTACATCATCTCCGGACGGAGTTTCCCCGAAGACGAGCTCATCTGAGAAGGACGGAGATCTGAACTACAAGGTAAAAACTTAAGTTATCCTCAGAAGCACCAATAGGGATGCCCCTTATTACAAAACTCCCTTTTTTCTACTTACGGCTCGCTGGAGGGCTGATTCTTTAGGGGAGACTGTGTGGCCGGAGCCTCTCCGGACGCAGGACCCTCTGGTGATGATCTCTTCCCCCGCTTCGGGGCTTTGGCCTCCGGGTTTTCGGAGGCGGTCCTCTTCTCCCCCTAGAAGGAAGGATTCTCGATCCCCCCTTCCTCAAAAGCCTCCTGGTTGAGGCGGTAGTTCCTCTGTTCTCCCCCTCGCCTTCCTCTGAAGGCGCAACCTCCAGCATCCTGACCAGCACGGGATCCGGCGCGGTCTCTGGGAGGGGGGCAGGACACCGTATCAGTTTTGCTTGCGCTATCCACTCCTGTTTAGAGGGCAATTGGTCAAAAAGCAAATCTAGAAAGGCAAACAAACGGTATGTCCGGACGCGAAGCTACTTACTTGTGTATCCGGGTGATTGCAGCTTAGGCCGGCGTCCTCGGTCAATTCCGGACACGCCTCTCATGATCCAAAGAACAGTTTATACATCTCCACGGGTGTCGTACCCATGAAGTGTTGGAGAATTCGTGGTCCCTCTGGATTAAACTCCCACAGCCGGAGAGGACGGCGTTTGCAGGGCAGGAGACGCCTAATCAGCATGACCTGCATCACCACGACCAGATCGATCTCCCTCGCCTGGAGGTCTTGAATCCGGCCCTGCAATAGGGGCATGTCCTTTGACGGCCCCCAGTTGAGCCCTTGGCTGACCCATGACATCAGCCGCTGCGGAGGGCCCGAGCGGAAGATGGGCGGGGCTTCTGCCTGCTGCCCCTGGGAGCGGTTATGTAGAACCACTCCTGCTGCCACAAGCCGAGCTCCTCCTGAAAAGAGCCCTCGGGCCATGGAGCGTCAGCCCTTCTGCTTACAACCGCCCCGCCGCACTCTGCTTGATGCCCCTCGATCATCTTCGGCTCCACGTCGAAGGTCTTAAGCCACAAGCCGAAGTGAGGGGTAACGCGGAGGAAGGCTTCGCAGACGACAATGAATGAAGAGATATGGAGGATGGACTCCGGAGCCAAGTCGTGGAATTCCAACCCATAGTAAAACATGAGCCCTCTCACAAAAAGGATCCATCGGGAAGCCTAAACCCCGACGGAGGTGGGATACAAACACGACATACTCGCTGGGCTCGGGGGTGGGAATGACTTGCCCTTTGGCGGGCAACCTATGCGAAATCTCATAAGACAGGTACTTGGCCTCTCGCGGCTTTAGCACGTCTTCTTCCGTGATGGAGGAGGGCATCCACCGGCCCTGTAGGTCGGAGCCGGACATTGTTGAAGGTCCGAAGCGCTCTAATCTGGGGCTTTGGGTGTTGGAACTCGAGGCAGGAAGTAGATTCGATTGAGGATTGAAGAAAAGAAACGAGCCTTGGTCCCGTTATAAAGAAGGGGAATACCAAGAGCCATCCCCATGACCGTTTGGGACTCGCCTCCGATAGAGGGGGCGTGGCAACGGGCACGGTTGGGCTACCCACGTCCGTATTGGTGGGAATCCCGGAATAAGGGGAACACGATCTCTGCTTCGACAAGACGTGCCAAGGAAACCGCTTCTCTAAACGCGCTGAGGTGGTATAATAAAAAACGATTCAAGTAAAGGCTTGGTGGTGGTGTGACGTCATGCCACAAAATACGTCAGCAGATTGAACTTGTGTACATATTATTCTCTCTACGGTGGAATGTGGAAATTATTTTGCAGAGCCGGACACTATCCTGGTGTTCACAATCTTCTATGAATTATTCGAAGGAGGAACCTGCCTTGCAATGCCGAACAATATGCGTGCCAGACTCATCGTCATTGAAGCCTGGTTCAGGGGCTACTGAGGGAGTCCTGGACTAGGGGGTGTCCGGACAGCCGGACTATCATTGTCAGCCGGACTCCAAGACTAAGAAGATACAAGATTGAAGACTTCGTCCCATGTCCGGATGGGACTTTCCTTGGCGTGGAAGGCAAGCTTGGCAATACGGATATGTAGATCTCCTACCATTGTAACCGACTCTGTGTAACCCTAGCCCTCTCCGGTGTCTATATAAACCGGAGGGTTTTAGTCCATAGGACACAACCATTACAACAATCATACCATAGGCTAGCTTCTAGGGTTTAGCCTCCTTGATCTCGTGGTAGATCCACTCTTGTACTACCCATATCATCAATATCAATCAAGCAGGAGTAGGGTTTTACCTCCATCGAGAGGGCCCGAACCTGGGTAAAAACATCGTGTCCCTTGTCTCCTGTTACCATCCGCCTAGACGCACAGTTCGGGACCCCCTACCCGAGATCCGCCGGTTTTGACACCGACAGCGGGCCCCAAGAGTCGGTGGAGAAGACGGCACCTGAGAGACAGACGGCTGGGACCCGCGCCAGCCGGTTTTACCATTGTAACCCTAGGGGGTAGACCTATATAAACCCCCAGGGCACCCATGCAAAGGGTTGGCATCTAGTAGCATTAGACAGAACATACCGGAGGGAGATAGCTAGCCTTGCCTTCTCCTTCCTCCAGAAACAGCTCTAGGAGCACCCTTGTATTCACTTTGCCTTAGTGATCATGCGAAGACCCCGCAGAGCAGCAGTAGGGGTGTTATCTCCTCGGAGAGCCCTGAAGCTGGGTGAGATCCGCCGGCGTGCATGTCTTCACCTCATCCCGTTTCCAGGCACCGGCGATGTTCTACTCGCCCCCACCATGATAAGCCATCCTTTGGCATATGTCGCACCCAACCCCCGACATTTGGCGCCCAACGTGGGGCCTGGTGCACCGTCATTCGGAGATCTGTTCTGGACGGGAACCCTCTTCCTCCCTGGAGAGCGCAGCCAGCCAGGCTCGCCAGATGGAGTCAGCATCGACGCGATGCGCGGCGCTGAGGCCGCTTGTGCAGCGAGCAGCCTCGCCGAACTTGTCGGTGAGGTTCGACTTCCCGACGAGCCTGCATCCGACGCAGGCACGGGTGGCCCCAAGAGTCTCCTCACGGGCCTCCTCGACGAACTCCACGTCGCCGGCGAGCCTGCCGTGGACTTGGAGTCCGTGGGATCCACCGACCCGATGTTGGTCGACTCCGACGCCGTGTCGCTTGACACTTTCCCCACCAACGTGGTGGTCTACGATGAGCCGCTTCCTCACGAGGAGAGCGGCGGAAGCGCCGTCACAGAGGTGCTCGTCATCAGTCACGATGAGCGCTCCGGTGAAGAAGCTCAGGACCCGCTCGCCGTGGCCCTACAAGACCTAACTGCACCCATTCCGGAGGACGTAGATGCCGAGACGCTGGAGACACGCGGCCTTCAGATCATCGAAGGCGCCAAGAGACTGGCGAGCATGAGGCGCTTGTCAGAAGCCTACCAGCGCAAAATGGATCGCGCCGTGGGTGGCTCGCCGGCTCCGACTGGGCCGAGCCGCCTAGGCGCGATCCAGCAACGCAGCGCGACCATCGCTGACTTGTTCGGGGCTAAACGCCCCATATACGCCACCCCTGCGGAGAACATCCGTGCCGCCCAAGCGGCGACTGACGAGCTGAAGAACTTCGAGGGCGAAGAGCGCCGCATGATGACGGAGCGAGTCCAGTAGCTCCTCGACGCGGTTGCTGCGCAGATCGCGGCCGGCGGCCGCGCGGATGCGCTGCAACAACCGAATGACGACTTGCCTCCCCACCGAGATCAAGGCGCGACATCTCGGACACCGACTGGCGAAGTCCATGGAAGGAAAGAAAAAGAGCCGTGTGTCAGTCATAGTCGGACTCGCATCACCATTGAGCGCGACCAAGACGGCCGGCCAAGAGCAGTGGAGCAGCGGGACGACTACCTGCCTCCCCCACCCAGAAGAGAAAGGTGAGTTTCCCCGCCGCCTGTTGAGCATCCGACTCTCGGTGGCCGCCTTGGCCGTCGAGAGGGAGTTGGAGAAAATGACACCAGCCATCGGATCGACCGACTCCACCGATCCCTGGCGCTGGAAGAAGAAGATGAGCTGGGTCCGCCTTGCTTTGGACCCCGCATCCGAGACGAGCCCTTCCCCAAAGGGTTCACGCTCCCCCGAGACACACCCAAGTACACCGGCTCCGTGAAGCCGGAAGACTGGCTGATTGATTACTCCACGACCGTCAGTATAGCGAACGGCAACAAGCGAGTTGCCGTGAAGTACGTTCCACTCATGCTCCAGGGCACGGCCCGGACATGGTTGAACAGTCTGAAGCCCCGCGGCATCAACAGCTGTGTCGACTTCACCGAAGCCTTCATCCGCAACTTCACGAGCACGTACAAGCGACCTCCCAAGCCGCACCAGCTTTCCTTGTGCGTGCAAGGCCCTGATGAGTCAACACGCGACTACCTCACGCGCTGGGGCGAGCTTCGGAACTCCTACGAGGGCGTGCATGAGGTGCAGGCTATCGAGTACTTCACTGCCGGGTGCCGAGAAGGCACCCTCCTCAAGCATAGGCTCCTCTGCGACGAGCCAGAAACCCTTGACGAACTGCTGGTCATAGCAGACAAGTACGCCACAGCCGACTCCTCCATGAAGACAGAGATTCAAGTCAATGCGGCTGGCAAAGTGGCCCCTCAGGCTCCCAGAACTCCAGCTGGAGACACCAGTCGGCGACAACAACAGAGCGACAACAAACGCAAGGCCCAACAGTCAGCAGGTTGCGATGGTCGAAGATCAACAGCCAGAGGGGCAGCCTCCGGCCAAACGGCAGAAAGGCGGCAAATCCAATTGGTTGCCGGCCTTTTCCTATGAGCAGACTCTGGATGGTCCCTGCAAGTTCCACAGTGGCGCGAAGCCGTCAAATCATACCACCTGAAAGTGCCACTGGCTCACCAGAATCGCCAAGGGAGACGGTCTCCTTCCTCCTCTGCCTGCTGGGCCGCCGCCTCCACCGCCGCCCCAGCAGCCGGCCGCTCGGCCAGTCGGCGCAGTGCAAGACGAGTACCCAGAAGAGCACGGAGCCTATGTGGTGTTCACCAGTGTGGCTGATGATCGGCGCAGCAGACGGCTGCAGCAGCAAGAAGTAAATGCAGTGGCAACAGACACTCCAGAGTTTATGCATTGGTCCAAGAAGCCTATCAGTTGGAGCAGAGCGGATCACCCAGAGGTGATGCCGAATCCGGGCTCCTATGCCCTGGTCCTAGGTGCCACCTTGGCCACTGATAGGCGAGCATCCCGCTTCTCGAGAGTGCTGATAGACGGAGGCAGCAACATCAACATCCTGTACAAAGATACTATGGAGAAGCTAGGAATCAAGCAAAGACAGCTGCAGAGCAGCCGGACTGTGTTCCATGGTATTGTACCCGGCCTTTCCTGCTCACCAATCGGCAAGATCCTGATAGACGTCCTCTTCGGACACAAAGATCATTTCCGCCGAGAGCCAGTCTGGTTTGAAGTAGTGGACCTTGAAAGCTCGTACCACACGCTGCTTGGCCGACCTGCCTTGGCAAAGTTCATGGCGGTTCCTCACTACGCCTACCTCAAGATCAAGATGCCGAGCTCCAAGGGAATTCTGACCGTAGCCGGAGACTACAGGAAGTCGTCCGCCTGCGCGGCTGAGAGCAGTCGGCTGGCCGAGTCCCTGGTGATCGCAGCTGAGAAGCGGCTCCTTGATCGGGTCGTGGCGATGGCCGGAAAACAGCCAGAAATGTTGCCTGACCCCAAGGAGTCGGAAGCTGAAGGTTCGTTCAAGCCGGCCAAAGAGACCAAGAAGATACCCTTGGACCCGGAGCACCCAGAGAGGTACGCTGTCATGGGTACAAACCTTGACAGTAAATAGGAAGGCGAGCTCGTCGATTTCCTCCGTGAGAATCGTGACATCTTTGCATGGTCCCCCAAAGACATGCCAGGTGTACCGACGGAATTCGCCGAGCACAAGCTGCATGTCAGGCCGGATGTGAAACCTGTCAGGCAGCCCTTGTGCCGCCTGTCAGAAGAGAAGAGAAGAGTTGTTGGAGAAGAGATAGCCCGGCTTCTTGCGGCCGGCTTCATCATGGAAGTGTTTTTTTCCAAATGGCTGGCAAACCCGGTTTTGGTACTAAAGAAAACAAGCAGTGGCGGATGTGCATTGATTACACAAGCCTCAACAAAGCCTGCCCAAAGGATCCGTTTGCCCTGCCAAGAATCGATCAGGTGATAGACTCCACAGCCGGATGCGAGCTGTTGAGTTTCTTAGATGCATATTCAGGATATCACCAGATCAAGCTGAACCCGGCAGACAGACTAAAGACCGCCTTCATCACGCCATTCGGAGCTTTCTGCTACCTGACTATGACGTTCGGCTTGAGGAATGCCGGCGCCACCTTTCAGCATTGCATGCAGAAGTGCCTCCTCAAGCAACT
The DNA here is from genome assembly GCF_002162155.2 of Triticum dicoccoides. Taxonomy (NCBI): domain Eukaryota; kingdom Viridiplantae; phylum Streptophyta; class Magnoliopsida; order Poales; family Poaceae; genus Triticum; species Triticum dicoccoides. The sequence goes on from NC_041381.1 coordinate 328,995,606, forward strand.
CGGCAGGAATGCCCATGTCTACGTGGATGATGTGGTGGTGAAGATGGAGAAGCGTGGGACGCTGCTGGAAGACCTCAAGGAAACCTTTGAGAACTTGCGCCGGTTCCAGATCAAGCTCAACCCTGAGAAGTGCGTTTTCGGAGTACCAGCCGGCCAACTCCTTGGCTTCCTGGTTTTTGAACGCGGCATAGAGTGCAACCCCGTGAAGATCAAGGCCATCGAGAAAATGGAAGTACCCAGCCAACTGTTAGATGTGCAGAAGTTCACCGGCTGCTTGGCGTCCATCAGCCGATTCATCAGTCGGCTGGGCAAGAAAGCTCTCCCTTTGTATCAATTGATGAAGAAGACCACCTTTTCCGAGTGGAACCACAAGGCCGATGAAGCATTTCTCCAGCTGAAGAAGATATTGACTACTCCCCCTGTGTTGGCGGCTCCGACTCCTAAAGAGCCCATGCTCCTGTACATCGCCGCCACCAGCCGAGTAGTCAGCACAGTCATTGTAGTCGAGCGCAAAGAGGAAGGCAAGGTGCTCCCTATCCAGAGACCGGTATATTACCTGAGCGAGGTACTGTCGACCTCCAAGAAGAACTACCCCCACTACCAGAAGATGTGCTACGGTGTGCATTTTGCCGCCAAAAAGCTGAAGCCTTACTTTCAAGAGCATCCAATCACTGTGGTGTGCACGGCCCCGCTGGCCGAGATCATTGGAAGCGGAGACGCCTCTGGCCGAGTAGCCAAATGGGCCATAGATATGGCTCCTTACACCATCCACTACCAGCCCCGCACCTCCATCAAGTCGCAAGCACTGGCCGACTTCCTCGTCGACTGGGCTGAGACCCAGTACCTACCGCCAGCTCCCAACTCCACCCATTGGTGGATGCATTTCAATGGCTCCAAGATGCGCACCGGCCTGGGAGCCGGCGTCGTCCTCACCTCCCCCAAAGGCGACAAGCTCAAGTATGTGCTGCAGATCCACTTCGCCGCCTCCAACAACTCGCCGAATACGAGGCGCTCATTCATGGACTCCGGCTTGCCAAAGAACTCGGCATTCGCCGGATTCTGTGCTATGGCGACTCCGATTTGGTGGTCCAGCAGTCATCTGGCGACTGGGACACCAAAGATGCAAACATGGCGAGCTACCGCTTCCTGGTGCAGCAACTCAGCGGATACTTTGAGGGGTGCGAGTTCCTTCACGTGCCAAGAAACGACAACGATCAAGCAGACGCCTTGGCACGAATCGGCTCCACCCGCCAAGCAATACCGTCCGGCGTCGCTCTTCAGCGCCTCCTTAAGCCATCCATCAAGCCTTCACCAGAATCAGACTCCATATTTGTGCCGGCTCCTCCCGAAGAAGTCGGATCCGACTCAAGAGCCCCAGCAGATGGCCCCAAGGAAATTACAGTCGAAGCCAGCCCGGGGACTTCAGAACCCGGCCCCGGGACTGCGCCAGTCGGCCCGGAGACTGCGCCAGTCGGCCTGGGGACTTCGTCAATCCAGCAAGTGGCCACAGACTCTAGCCTGCCGCCTCTCGGCCCAGCCACCCTTGTCCAAGTCGCTGTGGTGCCGGTTGAAGAAATAGCAGCACCCTCATGGGCGCAGCCCATCCTCAAGTTTCTAGTGAACAGAGAGCTGCCAACTGATGAGATCTTGGCTCGGCAAGTGCAGTGCCGAGCGGCAGCATACACAATAATCAACAGAGGGCTGGTCAGGCACAGTGTCACTGGTGTCTACCAGCGCTGCGTAGAGCTAGAACAAGGCCAAGCAATTCTCAGAGACATTCATCAGGGCGAGTGCGGCCACCATGCAGCTTCAAGAGCACTCGTCGCCAAAGCCTTTCGGCACGGTTTCTTCTGGCCGACTGCCCTGGAAGAGGCTAAAGAGCTAGTCCAAAAATGCAAGGGGTACCAGAAGTTCCGCTCCAAGCCACTTCAGCCGACTTCCGCGCTGAAGACAATCCCCATCGCCCGGCCCTTTACAATTTAGGGCCTGGACATGGTGGGACCATTCAAGACGGCCCGAGGCGGCCTAACTCATCTGCTTGTCACGATGGACAAGTTCACCAACTGGATAGAAGAAAAGCCCATCAAGAAGTTGAATGGTCCGACTGTGGTGACTTTCATCGCCAACATCATGGTGCGGTACAGCATACCGCACAGCATCATCACCGACAACGGCACAAATTTCGCCAAAGGCGCCTTGGCCTGTTTCTGCGCGACACAGGGTATCCGACTGGACTTACCGTCCGTTGCCCATCCGCAGTCAAACGGCCAGGTAGAGCGAGCAAACGGCCTCATCCTGTCCGGCATCAAGCCTCGACTGGTCGAACCACTCGAGCGTTCGGCCGGCTGTTGGCTTGAGGAGCTGCCAGCCGTCCTCTGGAGTCTGTGTACGACTCCAAACAAGTCAACTGGATTCACGCCTTTCTTCCTCGTCTACGATGCCGAAGTCGTCATCCCGACGGACATAGAGTTCGACTCTCCTCGAGTCACCATGTACACCGAAGAGGAAGCTGAAGAAGCACATCAAGACGGCGTCGGCCTGCTGGAAGAGGGCCGGCTGTTGGCACTCAGCCGGTCCGGCATCTACCAACAGAGTCTGCGCCGATACTACAACCGAAAGGTCAGGCCGAGATCGTTTCAAGAGGGCGACCTTGTGCTCCGGCTGATTCAGCGAACAGCCGGCCAGCACAAGTTGTCGGCGCCTTGGGAAGGCCCCTTCATCATCAGCAAAGTACTGGGCAATGGCTCCTACTACCTAATCGACGCTCAGAAGCCTCGAGCACGCAAGAGGGACGACTCCGGCAAGGAGTCAGAACGACCATGGAACGCAAATCTTCTCCGAAGATTTTACAGTTGATGCAGTATGTACCATGCTATCCTTTGTATTAAAGTACCGAGACTTTGGGCCCCCCGAGATGAGCTCGGGGACTGCCCTTTTTTGTTATCTGTATGATAAGAATTATGCCTCCGAGTATGCTACTCTTTGTTATGCCGCTTGGCACCGGGTTCGACTAGTCGGCCCGGGGACTTGCCGTCTTGCGCTATGAAATGCTTCCTGCAGTCGGACAAGTAGTGTGCTGCGCTTAAGTCGTCTCCTGTCGAAAGCCGCAGCTCGCAAAGCGACTGTTGGTAGGCAGAGAATAAGCAAGAACGAGCGCACACACGAAAAAATGGCTAAGGACTCAAAGCGTATGCATAGCCCAAGCCGGCTTCCAGCCTCTCTTCACAAAGTCGGCTCTTCAGCAGTCGGCTTGCCGCCTTCTATCCCAGTTGTTTAAAAAACTCTAAAAAAGTGAAGTACTTGCCTTCCCTAAGTAGCCAAGCATTTGACTTGCGGCAGTCCGCGGAGCGGCTGTCCGTCTGGCAAAGTAGCGACTATGGAAAGGCGGCAAAGGAAAAAGCCAAAAAGAGCAATAAGCAAGGAAAGATAGAAGGCAGATAGATATATACATAGCAAAGGCCTCTGGCCGAGTTCAAAATACACCCCGCGGGTGGAATTGTGCAAATTAACAAGTTCTTCAAAGACTATGAAAGTAGATAAAGTAAAGACAAGCGGCAGCCTAAGGAGCAGCAGACGGGTTCGGAGGGTCGGCGGAGACGGCGGTGTCAGGCGCCGGAGCGGCCGGCTGGGTGGTCTCGGCTTGATCGGCTCCGGCGGCAGTCGGCCCGGTCGGACGCGGCTCGTTGCTGGAGGCGCGATCGAGCTGAGGCTGGTCGCCCGCTCTGTCTTTTGGCGCCTCCGTCTCGTCCCCGTCCCCCGCCTTGTCTTCCTCCTCGGTGCTGGAGCCAATCACCTTCGCCGAGTCCTCGCTGTAGTCGGGGTTCATCCCGAACCACTCCGGAGGCACCCCCTCGCCGTTCGCAGCCCGCTCGGGAACGAAGACGTTGGTGTCGGTGTAGTCGGCGATCGCCGCCGCACGCTCGATGAGGGCGCCTTCCACAGCCGCCAGTTCTGCCTGGGCCTCTGACCGGAACGCGGCCAGCCGGTCCAGGTCCAGCCCTGGATACCAAGCCTTGACGAATTCCAAGGCCCGGCGCGCTCCAGCCCGGGACGAGGAACCCTTCCAAGCCTCAAGACGGCCGGCCGCGACCTCCAGCCAGTCGGCAGTTCGACTGGCAGTGCACAGAGCCGGCATGCCTGGCCACAGGGCGGAGATCGCCTGGGCCCCGGCACGTTGAAGACGGCGCAGCAGCCGATGGGCCGGCCGCAGACGAGTCTCGATGCTCAGGAGCTGCTCGTCGACGGGTAGGGGGGCGTTGGCGGCGATCTCCTCGCCGTTCGCCCTCCGCGCCTCGCGATCAGCCTCGATGGCTTGAGTGAGCGCTTGCGAATGGCCAGGGAAGAAGTCTGCCTCAAAACAGAAAGAAGCAAAAAGAAAATCAGCAGTTGGCCTGACTTGCAGTCGGCAGCTCGAGGAAAGAAAGAAAAGAAACTCACCATCGACAATGTCCTCGATCTCGTGGAAGCCGGAAGTCAGCATCGCCTCCCTATCGGTCCAGGAGGAGCGCTCCATCTCAAACTCGGCCAGGAGAGCGGCCTCTTTCTTCCCCACCTCGTCCCGGGCCGCCTTCAGCAGCTCCTTCTGCTCCGCCAACTGCTCGGCCAGCAAGTCGCGCTCTTTGGCAAGCTTGCCGCACTCCTCCTCCTTGGCGCGAAGGGTCGTGCTGACTTCGCCCAACTGTTCCTAAAGAGCGGCATTGGCCTCTGAATAGCAAAGAGAAAAGATCTTAAGTCGTCAGCAGCAAAGGTCGCCGGGAAGATCCGGCCCGACTGCTCAGCAGTCGGCCTGAATCTCGGGGACTACAGCCCGCGGGTGCGCCAGCGCACCCTGCGGAAAAGAAGAAGAACTTACTCCGGCTCTCCGAGAAGTCGGTAGTCTGCTTCTCCAGCCGCTCAACGTTACGGTTGTAGGCGGTGACGCGGAGGTTGTGGTACTCCTACGATAAAAAACCAGACAAAGACAAAAATGAGGAACTCGCCAGATTGAGTTCCGGGCCGCCTGCGCAGCAGCCGACCCGAAACCACAGAGAAGAACGAGAAAAGGCAAAGTCAAAAAAGAAAAACATACTCGGATAGACGCCCGCGACACCACATGCGCCCTGGTGCAGCCCTGGATGGCTTCTCCTTCAGCTCGCAGCTTCGCCTGCACATCCAGGAGCGCCTGGTTCAGCGGACCGTCGCCGCCTCCTCGCACCCATGCAGTAGGCGCAGCACTCGATGCCTCAGCATCTGGAATGGCCGAGCTGGCGGCGCCGGCTTCCAAGGGGCGCGGCGCCGAGACCGCCTTCGCAAGACGGCGGCGCGCCGGTGAGGCGACTTGCAGAAGCAGCCTCGCCACTGCCTCGTCCTCAGCCGGTGGCACTGGAGGGCCCGCCGGCTGCTTGCCATGCGGCAGAGGTGGCGGTGGCGGCGAGGCCGTGCCCGACGCGGAGGCCTCGCCTCTGTCCCTCTCCACGATGGAGTGCTCCCCGCCGACTTCTCCAGTCTGCCCCGTGAACTCCGGGGGCGGCGGCGCGGAGTTTAGTGGGACGACAAGCAGCGCCGACTGGTGACGCGCGGCCTCCTCGGCCCGCTGTTTGGCCGCGGCGGCGGTTTCGGCCTCCTCCAGCCTTTTCTAGGCAGAGGCCGCCGCCTTCTCGGCCTCCGCCTTCTCCAGACGGTTGGCCTCTTCCTCGTCGCGCTTCTCCCGCGCGTTGTGCTCCCTCGCCTCCCGGAGGTCGGCGGCAGAGTCAATCCGCCGGGTGTTGGCGGACATCTCGGCCGACCCCATGGCAGAGGGGACGGCGACCCTCTCAAGAGAAAGAGGGGCCCTGAAGCAGAAAACAGAATGAAAAAGACTCGGAACAGATCCGTCCAAAGAAACAAGAACAACGATAGTCAACACTTACGCAGAGACCAGCGGCGGCTTCTTCTCTTCCTTGCGGAAGTGGTTGGCCTTCGCGATCGCCTCCTCCCGCTTGGTCGCGGCGGCCGCCCCCTTGAACTTTTTCGGCCGACCGCCGAGCGAACTCGGCACGGCCCGGCGCTTCTTTGCGCCGACTTGACCGGCCAAGCCGGCAGAGGAACTCGCGCCTGGATGGCCGGCTTTCGGTTGGCAGCGTGGGACGACCTCGCCGTCGCCCTCGTCCTCTGGCCAGTCGGCAAAGGTCACCGAGGGCCGGAGTCCGCCTTCCACTCCTCCTCCCCCGCATTCGGCATCGGCTTCCATCGCCGCCGCCCCCAAGTCGGGGTCGTCGATGTCGCTCTCCGCGCGGTCTGGAGCGAACTCGCCGGGTTGCCCGATGGCGCTGGCAGCGGGCTGGATGAGAGGGTTCTGACTCAGAGAACCAAGAAGATCAGAAGTCGGATTCGGCTATGAAGACAAACAGAAACAAAAGATTCGACTTACCACAGGCGAGGGGTTGGCACGTGAGTACGGCTCCTTGCCGAACTGCCAGTCTTCCGCGAGCTCGCAGTTTGCGATGTGGTTCACCATGTTCGCCACCTCCGCGTGGGGCATCTCCCAGGTGCTCATCCGGCTCGGGTCTCGGGGGTCGCTCATCTGACAGATCAGGTGAGGTCGGCCTTGGAGTGGGAGGACTCGGCGCGCCACGAAGGCAGCCAACAAGTCAGCCCCGACCAAGCCTTCCGACTGCGTCAGCACTCGGAGTCGGGCGACTGCGGCGGTGCCGGCAGGAGATAGCGTCTGGGCCCGGTTCGACCAGCTGGGAAGCCTCCCAGCCGGTGCGCCGACTTCATAGTGCGGCAGGTTGACCCAGTCGCCTTCTGTGGCGACGTTCTTCACGTAGAAGTACGAACGCTGCCACATCTTCACCGACTTGATCAGCGCGATGGAGGGGAAGGGGTTGTCGGCGGTCGGCCTACGCATGGCGATGAAGGCGCCGCACTGGGCCGGTATGCCGGCGACGTGCATGCCGAGCTTCGACTGGAAGAACTCTCCCCACGGCTCGAGGGTGGGGAGAACACCGAGAAAACCCTCGCACAGGGTGGCAAAGGCGGCCAGCAGCACCACCGTGTTCGGGGTGAGGTGGTGCGGCTGGAGTCCGTTGAACTCCAAGAACGAGCGGAGGAAGCCGCTCGCCGGCAGGCCCATGCCGCGCATGAGGTGTAAGCGGAATATGACCCGCTCGCCCTCCTCCGGCGTCGGCGTTATCTCCCCCTCCGGTGCGGCGCGAGCTCGCACCAGGTGCGCACCGGGGAGCCGGCGCGTCCTGCGGAGGTGCTCGATGGTGTCGTCATCCACCTGGGAACCATCCCACGCGCCGGAGCGGACAGCAGAGGCCGCGACGGAGGAAGAGCTCATCGCTGCGGAGCTGTGCGGCGTGGTGCGGTGAAGGCAGGAAGAAGGAGAGGAAGGAGGAAGCAGGGGAAGCAGGGAAGAACGAGCGCGCGCTCCGCCGTCCCGCTTCCCCCGCCTATTTATAGTCTCAAAGGCTGAGAAGCCGATGGGGCGGCGTGGGGATTAACTGCGCGCGAGTCCCCACGCCCCCCATGCGGTAGTAGCGGGCCCCGCCTGACGGCCTGTCCCGTCACGCGCGTGGGCAGGCAGACTGCCCCTGCCACGTGGCCCCGCGCGACGGGGCCGCGGTGGGCGACCACGGGAAGCGTATCAGGCACGCCGCCTGGTTCCCGCCATGACGTTCGAAACACCTCAAGGGGCAAGACGGCCCTCAGCGAATCCGACTCCAGCTAGTCGGCTTGAGCACGACGGCTCACAGAGAATCCGACTCCAGCCAATCGGCTTGGAGGAAGGCGGCCATGAAAGCTTGCTTTCCCCCATCTAAAGAATAAAACTGCTGAGGCACACGACGTATCAACCTTGGAGCCTCACCAGCTTCGGGGACTACTGTCGGAGTAATGGGCCACGGGTAGGCTAACCGGAGTCCTAGAACCTTTCAAGACATCGGGGCGGACTGCGCCCCTCAAGTACTTGCGGCGACTCCAAGAAGGGCCGAGTCCCAGAGGTGAACCTCATCCAAGCCGAGTCCCAGAGGCGACTCCAAGAAGGGCCGAGTCCCAGAGGTGACTCTCATCCGAGCCGAGTCCCAGAGGCGACTCCGAAGAAGCCGACTATGGGGAGTCGGCCCGTGACTCCCAACCACCCAGTGATTAAAGGCAAGCATGGCCTCAGTGCGTCGTACTCGCGGAGATCTCCGCCCGGCACGGCACTGTTGCCATGCCAGCCCTGACATCAGTCCTTGGGGCAGGGCCCTGTGCCCACGACGCCTTGTCTGTACGGCCCGGAGACGGCGAGACCTACCAGTCAGCGAGAGTATTGAAGGGAGCGGGAGCGCCGAGAGTCGGACCCGTTGGGAGTCGGCTCCCTGGAGTCGGCCGGCCCCTCCCACGAGCCCCACACGCCATTAACCAGACGCGACCGGGGAATGGCCACAGTGATCGCCCGCAGGCGGCGGCACTGTTGCCATGACCCACTGACCAAGCCCGCGTCATTAGAAGCACGGCTACAGTAATCTGCAGCCGGCAAGACCCGCCCGCGGCGGACACGGGCTAACGCCCTCGTACTATGCCAGTCGGTGGGGCCCACCAGTCGGCGGGCCCCAAGAGTCGGCGGAGAAGATGGCACCTGAGAGACAGACGGCTGGGACCCGTGCCCAGCCGGGTTTACCATTGTAACCCTGGGGGGTAGACCTATATAAACCCCCCAGGGCACCCATGCAAAGGGTTGGCATCTAGTAGCATTAGACAGAACATACCGGAGGGAGAGAGCTAGCCTTGCCTTCTCCTTCCTCCAGAAACAGCTCTAGGAGCACCCTTGTATTCACTTTGCCTTAGTGATCATGCGGAGACCCCGCAGAGCAGCAGTAGGGGAGTTATCTCCACGGAGAGCCCTGAAGCTGGGTAAGATCCGCCGGCGTGTATGTCTTCGCCTCATCCCGTTTCCAGGCACCAGCGATGTTCTACTCGCCCCCATCATGATAAGCCATCCTTTGGCATATGTCGCACCCAACCCCCGACAAATATTGTACACAGTCATGCTGAACATGTAGAGAAAAAGAGAAGAGTTTTGCGCGGCAATACAATGTCATGCAGACATCGCTCCATGGTGGGTTCAATGGCAAACCCTCCCCACCCCTTTCCAGATTGTAATCCAGAGGAAGATATCTGTTCTGAGGCGGATTCAGATGCCGCTGACCACTCCTATTTACCCCCCAAGGTGTTTGCTCTACCTTGGCATGATGATGTTAGTCATATCATGCATATGTTGCCTTACAGTGCCTACTTTTGACATCATATATGTTATTTTTGACATGTTCAGTAATGCCACCTGTTTAGTTTCTATATCATATATGAGAATTATGCAGTCTCATGTCTTTTAGCCAGCCATAATATATGTGAAATGTGCAATGCCATCCTGTTTAACCAGGCATCATATATTTGAATGATATCTTGCCCATCCTTTTCTTCACTACATTTCCATTTGTCGACAATGTTTGTACATTAAACTACTCTTCCTGTGAATCAGCCATTTGGGTGGGAGATGGAAAAATCTGGAGTGAAAACAAGGCCTTCAGAGCAGACAGTGCTACCTATCGAAGCAGATCTCTTGTTGGGTCCCGATAGCTCCTCAGAGATGGATTCAGAGACAGATGACCAGTCCTATTCCCCTACTGAGGTGTATGCTCTAATTTGGCATGGTTATACTGCTCATATCATGCATACGGTGTCTTGCATTGCATAGTTTAGACATCATATACACAATATTCAACACCATGTTCTTAGTTCAGACATCATATCGAAGGCCCTCTGTTTAGAATATAAATCACATATGTGAATTAAATGATGTGATCCTGATTACTTAGATAACATGTAGGTGAATTATGTCATGCGATCCTGTTTTGTTATTCATCATATCTTTGAATTATGTTATGCTATGCTATCCAGTTTAGATAGACATCATATATGTGAAATTATGTCATGCTATCCGTTTTAGTTAAACCATATACATGTCAACTATTTCATGCCCTCTTTTTTCCATACTATCTATTGCATCTATCTCTCATACAATGTTTGTACATTCAACTATGTTTCCTGTTTATCAGCCATTTGAATTGGAGTGGGTGATGCCAGTATCTAGCGGAATAAAAACACGGTCTTCAAATAAAACAGTGCAACCTATTGGTGGAGATAGCACCCCGGTTGTACATGCACAAGAACCAGCCCTACCACACATAACCCAAACTCTCGTAGATTGTACCCCTACTGCGATGGACAGAGAACCAGCTTCACCCAATCTAACCCCAACCCCAGCCGATAGTAACCCAGTTCCTGTTGACACAGCACCATCTCCACCACAGAGCTCCCAAACAAGAGCAGTTAGTAAGGCAGCTCCAGTGCCCAAAGGGCCAGTTGACGGTGTCCTGGACTAGGGGGTACTCACCACGTCGTCTCCCGATCAGTTGGATTGGGCTGAGGACCCCCATGGCCGTATACTCATGGGCCAGTCCGGACAGCTGCCGCATACAAGGAAGATTCCACAAGACTTGGCGATCAAGACAAGGACCCCTCCCCCCACCGGCGTATTCGGCTAGGACTCTTGTTATCTTAGGCCTCTGGTGCATTATATAAACCAGGGCCAAGCTAGTCGATAGAGGAAAAACAATCATACCATAGGCTAGCTTCTAGGGTTTAGCCTCTTTGATCTCGTGGTAGATCTACTCTTGTACTACCCATATCATCAATATTAATCAAGCAGGAGTAGGGTTTTACCTCCACCGAGAGGGCCCGAACCTGGGTAAAAATATCGTGTCCCTTGTCTCCTGTTACCATCCACCTAGACGCACAGTTCGGGACCCCCTACCCGAGATCCGCCAGTTTTGACACCGACATTGGTGCTTTCATTGAGAGTTCCGCTGTGTGTTCAGCAAAAGGTCGATGGCTCGCCTGCAGATCAACTGCGACTTCAGCATCGTTGTCACCAGCTCGACTGGTCACCTTGGTTCAACCAAGGACTGCGCCCTACCTCCGATCATCATGTTCGGATGAGGGCCTTCATCAATATCAACTCCGATCTCTAACAAGATCATGGAGAATCATCCAGGGAACCCGGGGGCTCAACGCCAACATTGCCCTCGGGCGACCGTGCTGTTTTTCTGGACAGCGAACTTGTGTCCGCCGCCACTGCCTCCTCGATTGTCGTTTTAACGATTGCTTCGGTGGAATTGTGCGGAATTGAGTCTAAAACAACTTTGGAAAATTTGTCGAGTTCCGATGGAGGAATCTCCGGCAATCTCCGATATACCAGAGCCGTATTGAATCTGGACGAGAATCTGGATGAGTTTAGGGCGTGGTGTGCAGCTTCTAGCTCGGACGTCCTTTGGAAGATCCAACCGTTGATCGGCTGCGGAATTCCTATATCTACCACCCCTCAAAATTTCATCTCGATCCGACCGTCCAAACTCCGGGAACCTTCCGATTAGTGCATCACTTTTCGGATCTGTTTTCTGCGCGAAAACGAATCCGACCCGAGTTCGTCTTTTTTACGAACGTGATTTCGGACATCCTTTTTGAAGGAAGTTTTGTATGGAGTATTGTGTTTTGTTCCCGAACACATCCCACTAACTTTAAAATCTTTCGAACATAATATTCAACATCATGCTGGTGTCAAACCAGTCCGGCAATATTGCTCCACGGCTGCCGACTTGCGCTAGACACGTCGTCACTTTGTTGAGCCGAGCTCAACTTCTTTGGATCATCATCTCGGCAAGCCGAACAAGAGTTCGGCACTGCGAAGGATAAATCGTCATCAACATCGCCACCCACCGGATTACACGGAGCGGGCACATCGGCATCGCCGCACGGTCACTTCATCGAGCCGGCATTGACCACGTCACAACCTGCATCGGCAAGGCCGCACTATTGCTTCTTCAAGCCGGTATCCATCACGCCGATCTACTTCGACTCATCGGCTGACATCGAGGCTTCGACGTCTTGGCTGGACCAGGGGCTTCGCCATCTCTTCATGAACCTACTCCGGTGACTTTGGCGTCACCGGCCGACCAGCTTCGTCACGATTAGCTGGACCGAGGGCTTTGCCTCGGCAAGCCTACCTTTGCCGGCATTGCCATGCCGTCTCTTTATCGCCCATCAGGCAATGGGTGTGCAGATCGAGTCCCAATTTTGGGAATCACCTTTCTTCGGATTGCTACAACAAATAAACCAGGTGCTATTAATCCTAGTATTTTTGCTTGTTTGGGTTCATTTTTCCCAAGGAATTATTACTCTGGTTTGTCCATCATATGTACGCAGGTCTATCAGATGGCGGTCGCATTAACGACGATCGCACGGTGGTTCGGTCAGTTTCCATACATAGTCCGGCGAACGCCGCATCCGGAACTCGGATCGACCTATGAATTCAGGCTTTGTCACGCCTTTACCGCAACACGCTGACGCCCTGCATCGACATTGACTTCGACGTCAGGCCATATTTCTTATATAACTCACTTTGCATAAATTATTTATTATGCAATGATTTTTTTATTATTATTACTATTATCTCCGGTTTGCACTATTTTTTGTGCACAAGAAAATGATCCCGCCGGACTATATCCTTTGGCGTCACCTCGGCTGGACGGGGGGCTTCGTCAACACTTCATTACCCCATCCCGGGGACTTCGGCATCACTCTGCCGACCTGCATTGCCCGTGCTATGTCACCACTTCGGAGTGTTGAGCTCTTTGCTCCGCCACCTCGGGACCAGCTTGGGGGATGGAACCTTGTCCCGCATCAAGCTCGGACCACGTCATCAATACTGAACACATTAACCAGCTAAGTTGCCTTCATGCTCAAAGTTTTAATTTTTAACTTGTGTTCGGTTCGACCAAGCATTATACTTTTTTGGAAAAAAGTTGCTTGTAAAAAAAATTCTTGTCCAAACTTCGTTTGTGACACACAAATTCAAATACCCCGTTCACTTGGGGGCTTCCTTCATGAAGCTTTTTCCTCTTGCATATGATTATACTTGTATGGCTTTGTTCCTTGTTCGTGTATTATGCCACAATATGCACCATATTGACTTAAGCGATTTGCAAGCTGGGTTGCCTGGCTCCTGTGCTTACCCCTACGTTCCCGATTGTTCGGCTAGGGAGTAAAGGGAGCACCTCTGTGATTGTCACAACCGGGTCCTCCGAGCTATGACCTCAGACTGGGTGAAGTCGAAAGCTAGCGCTCTTATTGTTTTCAATCATGGTCGGCACACAACGGAACTTATGAGTACAATAAATCTATTGCACAAGTCTCATAGTAATAATGAGCACCGAAGAAAGGTATCGGTGGGGGTACTATTTTCTTCGAAGGTGCTTCTTACACTTTGTTAGTAATATAGCATAAGTTCCTTGAGCGCGCTTTATCTGTTACAGCCTTATGGCCTGATTGCCTGGTTATCGTAAACACCGTCGATATTCTCGACAGGTGGAGTACATAACACTTTTCGGCCCTTGCCGAAGAGGGAAAAGCCGATGGTCGGTTAAGACGCGTATAAAGTTCGGGTGAACATAGATATGATATAAGTACTTCGGTACATACAATCATCCTTTTACCCAAGTCACTTGGGGGCTCTTAAGTTTATTTGAGCCGTTTTATAATAAGTGTTTTTCTTCTTAGTCGTTGCAAAGTTATTATTATTATTACTATTTATCACTCCTTTTTTCGACGCGAGTGTGCGGTCAATAGCCGGGGCGCCTAATTTCTCTCTCAAAGCCGCTAAAGTTTGCTAAATTTGCCTAACGAGAAGTACTCCGCCTTCGGGATAGGAAGTTGACGCCATAGGCTGACCCGCTTGAAGTCTTGAGATAGGATGTGTCATGTTAAAGCACGGCAGAAGCACTTTTTTTCCAATTTTCGATTTGGCACCGAACACTTGATCTAGTTCGAACATTAAACTTTTGAATAAGTTTTTTGGCTTTTCGAGCCTATGGCACTTTTAAACTATTTATGTGTTTCCAGCATTAGTCTTGCAGTGCAACGTCGGACACCTTTAGGGATTCGGCAAAAACATTCTCGGATATTGCTATATATGCATCGGTTTCGAATTGTGTCTCCGGTCAATAGTTGGGTTGCCCGGCTCCTGTGTTTGCCGCCTACGTTCCGCTTTGTTCGGCTAGATGTGCCAAGGGAGAACCACAGCGATTGTGCTTCCAGCTCGCATGGTCAAGCACCTCAGTGGAGAAAGCCGAAAACTGACTATCACAATAGGCGTAAACTGGTCGGTGATCCGATGACTATATTAAATGACGGGTCGTTCATAACATTGGCCGAAGTGTTTATGGCTTGACCTCGACTGTCGCCGAACACTACCGGGGGCTAGTAACTGGCCTCCCAAACTAAATCCTCAATATTTTGCTCTTCCATTAGAGCTGAGGTTTCGTGATCATGCTTAGCATGACAACCCAAAGAAATGAACCGATAGCGGGACTATTTTCTTTGGAAGACATTTGCTATGTTAAACAGTAATATAATATATCTCTCTTGTACCTTTGTTTATAAAACCGTATGGCCAGATTGCCTTGTTTGTCATAAATCTTTGCCCTCATAAAGGCTTTATAAAGTAGGACCAACACTCCTCGGCTACTGGCCGAGGAGGTTGAAGCCGATGGTCGGTCAACAAAGTTTTGTACAATGCGGATCCGAGCATTAATGACATCAAGTACTTGGATGCATAGAGTCATTACACATAATTTGTGATTTTACTAGGGATATCGATCCTTAATTCGGCCACCCGTGCCCGCGTTAAGGCTCGGGGGCTACTGGGCTTTGGGCTTATTATTTACAAATATTAAAGGGGCACATCGATCCCCTGATCTGGTGTTGCCACCCGACCAGTGTCTCGGGGGCTACTGCATTGCCTGTTCTATGCAGAAAATTTTAAGTGCAATACAGTTTTCGAGAAGATTTTGATCCTCAGGTTGGTCGGCCGCACCCAACCTGAGTCTTGAGGACTGAGCACGCCGCTTTTTGTGTCCCGAAGTACTCTGCCGAGCTAGGACTTGATCCTCAGGCCGATTTTGCAAATCAACCTGAGTCTCAGCGGTTACTGGGATCAGCGGTCTTATGTCATCCTTCAGGTACATCTCGGGTTTTAGACCGATACACACCTTGAGGGCTACTGGCTATATATCTCGTCAGAGAATAAATTGCATCAATAAAAAATATCGACCAAAAATCAGCCCATGACCGAGGTGCTGAGCCACCGCAGAAGCAGTTCGGCATATAGCTCGGATGCAAGTGGATGGCTCCTTAGAGGGCATTTTTGGCATTAAGCTCGGCTAAACTCCTTCAACTTTTTTGGACCAAGATGATCTATGACATCTTGGATATAGTCCGGCGTTGGAGCTTGGACACAGTCCGGCGTTGGAGCTCGGATACATTTCGGCGTTGGAGCCCGAAAGCAGTCCGACATTTGTGCTCGGCTGCAAAAGATACCTCTAATGCAGTCCGGCGTTAGAGCTCGGATGCAAGAGGGCACTGCCTCCCGAGAACAACTACAAACCCGAGGTGTGGCATAAAAATAACAAGGCATTGATAAAGGCCAGAAACTTAAGGGGGATCCTCGGATACCTGACGTATAAACTCGTCGAATGCATTTCGACGATCCTCAAGATCGAAGATGAGAAGATTTGTTGAACCAGTTTTCAAGACCGGCAACCGAAGATGAAGAACAGTTCGGAAGAATCGAGGAGCGTCCCTAACTTGAAGACCGGTTCAGGGGGCTACTGACGGTGTCCTGGACTAGGGGGTACTCACCACGTCGCCTCCCAATCAGTTGGATTGGGCCAAGGACCCCCATGGCCGTATAGTCATGGGCCAGTCCGGACAGCTGTCGCATACAAGGAAGATTCCACAAGACTTGGCGATCAAGACAAGGACCCCTCTCCCCACCAGCGTATTCGGCTAGGACTCTTGTTATCTTAGGCCTCTGGTGCATTATATAAACCAGGGCCAAGCTAGTCGATAGAGGAAAAACAATCATACCATAGGCTAGCTTCTAGGGTTTAGCCTCTTTGATCTCGTGGTAGATCTACTCTTGTACTACCCATATCATCAATATTAATCAAGCAGGAGTAGGGTTTTACCTCCACTGAGAGAGCCCGAACCTAGGTAAAAACATTGTGTCCCTTGTCCCCTGTTACCATCCGCGCACAATTCGGGACCCCCTACCCGAGATCCGCCGGTTTTGACACCGACACCAGTACTATCACGGCGAACCCCAGCTCCACCAGTTAGTACGCCTATTCCCGTGGAGGAAGCACAACCAGACAGTCATAGTTTAGCATCTATCGCATTTGATGTTGTTAAATCGTATGTGCGTATCTTCCCATGTTGGAAATATTATACTGAAGATGAAGGAAAATGCTAGTTGCAGGTGTTTGTCCAGGAGTTATGTGTAAGTAATGTTATTCATGGCAATTACTTTGCTTCATCCCGTACATCCTACCTCCATGATGGTTATAATACAGCAAATTTTCCCATTTTTCTCTATAGAGAAGAACCGATTTGGAAACTCAGGATGAGGTAACCTGTGCTAATACCTCTGCTATCTTTAAGAATGCTTTGTGGCAGTATCGGAATTACCTGAAGAAAATGTACTTCACCGACAAAGAAACTCATCAAATTCCCTTACGTTCTCCTGAGACACATTTACTGGACGATGAATGGGAATGCCTTGTTCTGTACTGGTCCCGAACCAAGAATGTGGTAAGGTCTGTGAGCTCATTTTCTATTTTTTAAGTATTATATTCATGCGTCTTACTGTACTCTATTCATGTAGAACAAGTGCCTAAACCTTAAGAACAACTGTTCTAATTTAAGATTCCATTGCTATCATAGTTCAAAAAAGCGCTAGGCATTGTGTGTTTTGACACCGCCTTGCACTTTACTGACCAAAGTGCATGCTTATGCACAGTTATGCACAGATTAAGCGTAGTTATGCGCAATGCATTTTGCCAACGCCTAGAGCCTAGGCGCGCTTAAGCGCTCGCTTAGGCGCGCCTTTTTTTAACTATGATTGCTTTTCTCTTGTATCATTGTATTTGCTCATACAAACTTATTTTTAAATTGAAGGATCCAACCGAAACTCCAATGGCACGACAGGTATGTTCACGCATGTTTCTTTAACAGGTTTGCTCTTATCAATAGCTCTTTTGATTTCAATTTTGATTGTGTATACAGTTGACTTTCATATCATGCACATTACTAGCATCACAACAGAGCCAATAGTGTTGTTGTACATGTAGACCTGTGGTACCCATCTGAAATCTTGTTGTGCCGTGTAGTTTCCCATGCTTTGTATTCTTTCACTGCTGCTTTGTCTTGAACTGATATGATTCGAACCGTGTCTCTATTTTGATTTGGCAAAACAATGCAGTGACCATAGGACATAGATATATGTTTGTTTGATGCTTTTATTATGTACTAGTACTTGGCAATACAAGACTCGGTAGTTTAAACCTGTCCACCTTACTAATGAACTGGTTCACCGAAATGAGTTTCATATACTAGTACATGCTAAACTTGTTATGTGTCTGCTTGTTTCTTTTTTTAAAATGCTGACAAAATATTGGGGAAGAGTGCCTTATTAAACAATGGTAAAGGAAGTAATGCAGATAAGGTTCAGGATAGTGACCCATCCTTGTTGGTCTCCAACAAAGCTGATAAAACAGCTAAGGAAGACTATCTTGAAGACAGCGAGACAACCCCAAAGTCCTGTCTTGGTTTAATGTTCGAGTTACTGGCCACTACCGCTTGCACAAGCTATTCAAACTCACTGTCGGAATCAGTTCGGTTTCTTGAGTCTCAACTACAAGCTGAAAGACATCGATCAGTTGTGCTGCGACAAGAAGCGGAAGGACTGCGGAAGTCCCTGGAGCATTCGGATGCATATTTTCTGGTGCAACAGCAAGCATTTGAGGATTTTAGCACCAAACAGGACAAAGCTAATCAGCTTGCTAAGCTTATTGCCAGCATGGTGGATACCCATGATAACGTTTCTTGAGCTCTTCTGAAGTTGTTTTAGTTATGCTCTTGTTTTGCTGCCGCGTTTATTTGCACTGGCGGCCAATTTTGACGGCCAAGTGTATGTAATATGCTGCTTTGTTCCCTATATTTGCACTGGTGGCGAACTTTGATGCCCAGTGGATGTAATATGTGTAATAGCGGTAATAGGCTAGCCTTAATTGCTTTCTTATTTATTTCCTTATTGTCTTGTTTGGTTGTTTGCTTGTAGTCACTGCAGTTCTTTTTCTGTGTTTTTTAGTGGCCACAATAGCCTATTTTTGGTAACTAGGCCAAAATAATCATGGCAACACACGGACTGTTGTAACCATGGGCCTCCTGCAGACCGTATGATCCATGGGCCTTCGTTCGGCCGTAGGAGCATTTGCCTTCTATACGGGCCTTAGGGATCAATGGGCCTTCTACGGGCCATAGGGTCCATGGGCCTTCTACGGGCCGTACTATCCATGGGCCTCATACGGGCCGTAGGATCCATGGGCCTTCTACGGGGCGTATCATCATTTCGCCAATCATGGGTCGTACTATTAGTGGACCATTACGGGTCGTTAATAGGCCGTATTTGATAACTCTATGAAAACAGCCCAACGGGTTTTTTTTACATGAAAACGGCCCAACGTATTAACGGTCCGCAAACGGGCCGACTGTAACGACGGGCTGAATTTGGCCCACAAGCAGAAAATGACAGTAACGGGACGTATGTAACCGAATGCTGCAAATGAGCCCAAGAATCAATGGTCCCTGAGAAGGCCGAAAGATAACTTGGGCTGGAAACGGCCCAATGGAATAACGGGCCGTTAATGGGTATAAAGTGATACACTGTTCATTACGGGCCAGTTTCACCACGGGCCGTTAATGGGCCAAGAGTTACAAAGGTCCTCATATGGGCTGAAAGAAGTCATGGGCCACACATGGGCCGGAAGTTAAGACGGGCTGAATCATATTGGACGACCCAGATGACGCTACTGGGCCTAATTCGGATAGGGCGTAACGGGCCCTGGGTTAGCGGGCTGTAAATGGGCTATATGCGAACAGGCCGTTAACAGGATTTCCGTGGGCCGGCCCGCCACCTTTTAACCAAGTCAAACGGGCCGGCCTTTTCACAGGAATGGGCCTTTGTTGGGCCGTGCCACGTGTCGCCGTATCATAGGAACCTTCGGTCCAATGAGCGGATGACATCTGTCCCAACGGTGAGCCGACACGTGTTTCCTCCAGCCAATGATGATTTTACACGTGGAAAATCCCCATGGTCGGGGCTGTTAAGGGTTATCGGATCCAAAACCCGACCCGATAGCTTAGCGGCGTTCCGTTACGGTGGATGCCACGTGTCGGTCACCCTAGACGAAAGCACTTCTGTGACGCGCGATTTATCGTCATGGAAGTGGACACTTCCGTGATGATAATTTTGATAATGTCATCGAACACTTCTACGACAGCACAGGTATGACTATCTCGATTCTGTCATAAATTTCTCATGGATGTACATGCATGACAAAAAACGCGACCTACTGTGACAAACATGTATCATCACGGAAGTGTATTTTTTTTGTAGTGATAATTGTCTTCACCAAGCAAGTCTTCAGCAACCAAGACTAATTGTGGTTCACGAATAAGTTTGTCAAAGGTTTGGAGATCGCCGACAAGTATCTACTCGAAGTGAATTCAACTGAAGTTTGATCAGCTTCAGGTTGGAGGAGAATAGGACGGAGCAAGGTTTGCTCATGTGTTCAATCACAAGTCCCTCCAACCAGACGGGCCTCTTTTGCAGAATAATGAACTGGTCTACCAAATCATTTTTCGCCATCAAGCACCACTGGTTCATTCTATTTTACTGCAATACTTTCAGTGCTTCATGTTTGATAGATTACCCTGATCTTGTATCTGTGCTTACAGTATAGTCATTGTTCCTCCCTGTTCATTATCACAATTGTGTGTATTACTCTTTCTCTAGCTTTTCACTCCTTGTTAGCATCTTATTCTTCGGCCCTTGGTTGTCCTTTGGTCATCCATGTTATCAATCTTAATATCTTTCTGTGCCACCATCATCGGTATAGAAAGTTTTGTTCTACTATACTCTGACAATCATCATATCTTTCTTTGAAAGATTTGTTCAGTCCTCTGTAACATAATTACTTTCGATTGTGATCAATCAGTTTCCCTTCGGTGCTCTGTCTACTTAGTTTATTCTGCTGCCATGATTGGTTTTTATTCAAAGTCTCAAAAGAAGATTTGAATCTCCCATTCACCCCTATGATCGATATACTCTCAGTCCTAACAGGTTATCACTAAGCTTGGGGATGCCCCGGATGGCATCCACTCTTTCGTCTTCAAAACTATCGGTATATCTTACATAAAGTTAAATTTATATTCTTCACATGATATGAGTTTTGCTTGGAGCGTTGTTTTCTTTTATTTGGTTTTATTTGCTAGTCTTCACAATCATTATTTCCTGATCACACCTATTAAGAGGGACACACATTCATCTTACATTTATAGAATGCCTAATTGTTCTTCACTTATATCAATTTGAGTAGAGGCGTTTATAAAAATTGCTCTAGTTCTTCACTTAAATATGTTAGAGCACGGTGATAAATTATATTTTTATAGAAAAGATTAGAAGTCTCTTGCCTCACTTAAATCTTTTTAGAGAGTTGACTAGGAATTGCTAATTTGCATGAATTATATGGTTGGTCTAAAATAACGGGTATATGTCAGTGGTATAACAAAAACTTGCATGAACTTGTAGATCAATTGAACTTTTACAATTGGGGTTCTTTCCAATAATTTTGAGATAATCAAGTAGGTAATTAATTTATGAGTAAACTTAAACACTTGCGCAAAGTAATGGAAAGGTGTCGTAAGGTCGTACACGTTAGTACTCGTCATTTAAGTGAAACTGATTATGAAAGGTCTAAGTTGAAAGGGGTTGTAAATAACACTCTCATGTATCATTGGTCGGAGATGTGTAATGGCTTCGGCTTCACCAAACACATTGCCTAGGAGTAGTCCGTCTCATGGTTACCCGGTGTAGACTGCGAAGTATTAGCGAGATGTTTTGAATTATGAGTTAATGTCTTTAGAACACTTCCACCTTCCATATTTTGCCAGCCTCTTCGATATCGAGCATTTCCCTATCTCACCTCGAGACATGGAGCATACTTTGCTAATACATCCAAACCTTGTGGGATGATACTCTCTCACACATAAGTCTGATTATATTTTCCTCCCAACAGTCACCATACCTACCTATTATGGTATTTTCATTGCCATTTCGAGATATATTGCCATGCAACTTTTGTACTAATCATTACATGACCTGAGCATTCATTATCATTTTGCTTTGCATGATCATAGAGCTGACATGATATATGTGGCAAGGCCATCATTCATCATTTTATACATGTTACGCTAGTATTATTGTACATCCTGGTACACTGCCAGAGGCATTAGTTAATAGTCATCATTTTACTTCATGATATGAGTTGTGAGTAAATAAAAGTGTGATGCATTTCTAGAGTGTGCCGCTACTATTGAGGAATAAAAAAGAGGACAAAAAGGTGCCCATAAAAAAGAAAGGCCAAAAGCCCACCAAAAAATGAGAGGAAAAGTGAGAGGGGGTGCACTACTATCCTTTACCACACTTTCGGTTCAAAGTAGCACCATGCACTTCATATGGAGAGTTTTCATGTTATTCACTTTCATATACGAGTGAGATTTTTACATTATTAGAACTTGACTTGCATATTCTGATGACGAGCTTCCTCAAATACTTGAGGTCTTCGCGAGTAAGTAAGTTGGATGCACACCCACTTAGCTTCATTAGGAGAGCTTTTCATACACTTACAACTCTAGTGCATCCGTTGCATGACAATCCATACTCCTCACATTAATATCGATTGTAAGACTTCCTCTTGTCTAACAATCAAGTCACGTTTATGAGCATCTCTCTTTACTTTTGTCTTCTTATAAATCCCCATCATTATTTTCTTTTGCCATCCAAAGTGTTAAGATTGAGCACTACTGGGAAAAGGCTTATAGGTGACCGCAAATGAGTGGCGGACACCCTCGGGAACCTGCCATTGCTATTTTGGAAAAGTAACAGTGGCGGGTAAAAAACACTACCCATCACGGCTATACCCATTCCAGTGGCGGGCATCAGGTGATACTAGTCACACGTAAACTCTTCCAAATTAGCCCACGAGATGGAAACAACAACGCCGAGCACTCTATATGTGCCTGCCACTGGTTTGTCATATACAACTACTGGGCATGGATTGCGCTCGCCACAACTCCATTTCGGCAAGCGACGCTAAAAGTATTTTTTTTAAAGTTCCTAGTGGCGGTGTTGTTAGTCGGCCGCCACACATTTCTTAAATAAGATAATTCTTGAGAAATCATAGCAAACCATTGGAAGCAAAATCGTAGCAAATCACACATACAAACTTCTTTACTTCGAATATTTTTCTACAAACACATTTTTGTCCCCTTTCTTGAATTTGTGAATAAATTTTAAAATTAGTAACCATTTTTTGAATCGTTGAACAAATTTTTGAAAATGGGAATTTTTTTCCAATTTTGAACACAATTTTGAAAGCAGAAACATTTTTTGTATTTGGGGGCCAAATTCAAAAGCAGGGTCATTTTTTAAATTTCTAAACAATTTTTGAAAAACACCAATAATTTGAAAAAAAAATATGTTTTGACATTCTAGGACATTTTTTGAATTTGAGATTTTTGTTGTAAAAATGAACATTTTTTGAAAATTCTGTTTTTTGAAAGAACATACATTTTTTGAAAATTGCTATCTCTTTTTGAAAACAAAGTTTTTTTTTGAAGTCTCACACAAAACTTGAATTTCCAAACAATTTCCAAAAGAATGAACATTTTTTGGGTTTATGAGCAAAATTTGAAAAAAAGAAGATTTTTTGGTAAAAGTAAAACAAAATCTGAAAACAAGAAAATAAAAGTAAAAAATAATTAAAAAAGTAAAAATAAACAGAAAAAATAAAGAAAAAAATTCTAAAAATCCAGAAAAACCAAGAAAAAACTGGTTCTAACGAGTCCTGCCACCGAAAGGAGCGCTCTATTGTTGGCTGGCAGAGCGAGGCTCTTGTTCATCTCATCTAAAAAAATTGGCCCTTGTGTTTTTCATCTCAATTATATCTTTCCCTAATAATAAAGTACGGAGTGACTCCGTGGGTTCACCGTCACAATACGCTTTCTTCATGTGAATTTACGCTTTCAGTTTGAATTTAAAACATATACGTGAGGTGGTACTAAAGCGTTGATCGATTTCGCTCAGATCGTTCGGCACCGAGAAAGCTAAAGAAACAACCCATCGAGAAAAGGCCAAGCGAAGAAACAACCCATATCAACCGGGGAGCCTCTCCACCATCATGTTCCACATGCGCACGCAGTTGAACGGGTACTTGACGCCGGTGGACGCCGAGAAGACGAAGTAGGCCCGCTTGCCGAGGATCATCAGCACGGCCACGCCGGGCCTGCTCCCGTTCTTGGCCACGTACGCCCGCAAGCATCGCGACGCGCCGTCGTAGTCGACCCAGACCATGTAGAAGTCGTCGTTGACCGTGGTGTCGATGGGGGCGAGCTGGATGCCGAAGGGCGTGAGCGAGGCGGCGTAGGTGGAGCGGACGCCGTTCACGTCGAGGCCGGCGTGGTTTTCGTCGAGGTCGTAGGGCTGCTTCACCATGTCCAGCTCCACGGCCGCGAACCCGTTGGCGGGGTCGCCGTCCATGGACGCGCTGGTGAGGCCCAGGTACCCGCCGTGGCTACCGGGGGGCAGGCCGCCGCCACCGTTGCTGGACGCAACGATGAACGCGAGGCCTTCGCCCTTGCTTGTCGCGTTGGCGCGGTAGAGGTTGATCCGGAACACGGTGGAGAAGGAGGCGACGTACCTGCCGCCGGCGGGTTCAGAAGCCCACAAGACTAACGGGGAGGAGAGGAAGACGCTGTCGGTCTGGTTGACAAGGAAGTTGTCGGGCCCCTGGCGCTGTTGCTATCCGGGGTGATCTGTAGCGTGTTCTGGGTGACGCTGGAGTTGCCGGCGAAGGTCAGGTTGGCAGGAAGCAGCACCAGCACCATGATCACCAGGGGTCACCGTTGCAAACGCTGCCAGGACATCCCGCTAGACGCCGGGGAGGAGGACTCCGGAAAGGCTCCCCGGGCTTCCTCTCGCTGGAGGTAAAGCCAGGCAGCTGCCGGCCTTCTGTTTCACTCTCTGCTGCATCGTGTTCTGGCTGGCGGTGGTCGTCATCGGTGTGATCGTGCTCACTGTGTACTTCATCTACCGCCCACAGTCGCCGAAGCTCCGGTGACAGATGCGTCCCTGAACGTCGGGTACATGGACGAGCTGACCGTCCCCGGCGGCCCGGCCCACGGCCTCACGCTCAACGCCGACCCTCACCATTCTGGTCGCCATCACACAGCCAGTATCGATCAACGATTCATTGGTTTATCCTGGTTGCAAAAGTTTGATCAGCCCTTCCACTCTCGTGCATCCATAGAATAGTCCAACCTCGCTTCATTAGATCGAATCAGTCAAGTTTGTATACATGTTGCTTAGCAAATCAACAAGCAAGCTTGGAAATCAAACAAGTAGAGGGCAAAAGGAGGGATTGGTGTCCAGATGGCGAGCTCCGGTGGAGGCCGGGTGATGCAGCGAGGCGGGATGTGTGCTGCCGCGGCAGCGAGCGAGCAGGGGGCAAAGGTCAACGGGGGAGGCCTGAGGGGGAGAGAGAAGTTTGGTCAACGGGGTCGGCTCGACGGACGGAGCAAGATGGAGAGGGAGGCGTGCGGGGGAGAGAGAAGTCGAGCAGCGGGGGCGGCTCGACGGACGGCAGTGCTAACCGGCCACATGAAGCAGAATAAAGTGGCGTTGGATGGATTTTTGCAGCCTCTGTCTAGCTGAGCTAGACATGCTGCTGGCTAGCCTCTAAAAAATAGGTTTACCAGAGACGAACCCTAAATTGCATTGGAATTCTTTCTTAAATATTGGTTTGTTCTTATTATTTTGTTCCAAACAGTGATTTCACTTTTTTGACTCATCATTTTGTGTTGTTCGACTGTCTTGGATCGGCTTGCTTCTAATCGATACCTTAATAAACACACCAGCTACAACGCTTTTAGATACAGTATGTGAGACCAATTGATTTTACTTTTTTCATTTGTTGGGGACGTACTTTAAGGCTAGAGGGACATCAAGCTTGGAGACAATGACTCTGATGCTTGAAGTGTATGGAGGCTGCCTTTATAGGAGCAAAACTACCGTGGATGCTTTTATTAAATTAGGCCATGCTGACATCGTAGTCTTTTTTAGTTTCGATTGCATTTTAAAGGTCCTCATCTCATTTTAGTATATAATTTCATAGTTTTTTTTATCTCTAGCACATCTCTATAACTATTCTTGAGTCTTGAAAACGTGTTCATTTAGTAGGAGGATGAGGCCATGCGGGGATAATAATTTTTCACCCGTTGCAACGCACGAACATATTTTAATTGTACAATTTTGAACAAAAGATTGTAACTTCCACAATTTTCTTCCTCGGTTCCACAATTGCTCATGTTTTTCCCTACTAGTGAAACTCTGGTAGACATGACGACAATAACATTATGTTTACACAATCACAAGAACAATCATTAGAGAGGAAAGTAGACTTTTTTGCGGGATGAGTAACCATATTTGTGACTTTTTAAGATATGGGGTGCACTAGATTTCTTTCTAATATTAACTTGTTTTATCCATATTCATATAGAATTTTTCAAAGTTGGACAGAAGAACAGGCACTTTGTCAAAGTTGACTAGAAGAAGGTGCACACGGAGCAAGTTGGTGAAATAAAGAAGATTTGACAATTCTCACTAAATTTTGAATCCACGTCAAAAAATCTCCCGTTGCAACGCACGGGTATCTGTGCTAGTTATATTATAAAAAAGGAAGATTGTGCCTCCAGTCCCCGTCCGATGAGCTAGAATTCTATGAGTTATATTATATGTTTGGTTCTCTAGCTAAACATGCCCAGCCAGGCAATAGAATTCTAGCTCATCTAAGGCATAGCTCATATGAGCAAGGCTACTTGTTTGGTTTATTTGCCTAGCCTCCACTAAACCACGTTCACAACGACAGTTACTTGCTTAATAGGCTTGTGATCAATTCTTGCCGACAGAGGCGAGCCAAATCGGCTCTCCTCTCTGGGCATGGATTTTCTAGCCCATGCAGGCTAGTTTGCTAGGCAAAGCTAGCTTTTTTCTACTACACCAAACAGCCATCTTGGCTGCGCAAGGCTAGAGTTTGGCTTGCTTGAGATCCAAACGCAGCTGGTAGTTCTTACACACTGCTCCATGAAAACAAGCTCAAATTCAAAGCCTGCTGATTACAATCAAATCACGCCCTTCCAATGTAAATATGCAGCCCTCATATTTATCTTTCTTGACGTGTTTGTTCTGACGCTATTAGAGAGAGCTGCCTGTCCCAGATCTCTTGGTTAAACCTTGCTCAAGATTTCTGGTCTAGCCCTACCTGGGGGCCAAGATTGGCATTAACGGGGGTTTGTGTTTGTAAAGGGCTGAAAGCCACTTGTGGCTATCTATGGAATGCATGCAGAAGCCTTTGTTGTGCTTTCACATTCAAATGTCCTAACTGAAGATGTTGTATGCTGCGGAGAAATCCAAATCCATGAGAAAAGTGCAGGATAGAACGTTTGCAAAGATTTAAATGGTTCAGATTATAATCCGTTTAAAACTCCATTGGAACGATGCATGTTCATGGCAATATGAGGAAAACAAAGTAACACGCATTGTATTGAACTTTTTAGAGAACTAGATGATACCCTGCACCTTGTTGTGGAAAATTATTGCAATATATTTGTTGGGTTTGGTTTTATAGAACATGTTTTTTTTATTAATGATATGAGGAATAAATATATATGCACCCCAAAGAAAAAGGAATAAATATATATGGTTTATTGTACTCTCTCGGTCCTAAAATAAGTGACTCAACTTTGTATTAGTTTTAGTACAAAGTTAGTACAAACTTGAGTCACTTATTTTGGAATGGAGGGAGTATTAATTATGGACCTCAATAATGTCTTGACATTTGGAGCTCCCCTGAGCGAACTATTCTCTTTTGAGCGATCGCAATCTGGGAGTGTTCCCTTAGAGCATCTATAGCCAGGCATTTGAAACCGGCATCAAATGTCCTGGCAGACCGCTCGGTCACAAACCGGTCAAGAAAATTGGACCCATCCAGGCGTCTTAAACCGGCCTCAAATATCCGAGTTGTCCAGGGCCATTCATATTCAGCCCAAATGTAGGATGGATATAGGGCGGCGCGGGCGTGTCCTTCACGTCAGCACGACCCATCGCCGACCTCACTTCGTCCCCACAAAATCCCCAATCCAAAACCCTAACTCACTTCACTTGCCGCTCGCTCTGTCTCTTCTTCTCCCCTCCTCCGATCCAATTCGACGACTCCGGTGAGCATGTAGAGCGAAAACAACCGCTCTAACTCCGACCTCGATATCGACGAGGAGCTGACCCGCCACATTACGCTGGAGCAATCGAATGTGGATATGGGGGCAGTTCCGGATCTGCCCCATCGTTGGTCCCCTACCGGTGCAGCTCGGACACCGGAGCCGGTCCCTCCCGGCCCACTCGCAGCTCTGCAATGGCTGCGCAGTTCGTGCGGCCCCTTCGTCGTCACCTCCCCCGTTGGCCACTGCTTTGTAAGGGCAGCGGTGGGTGCTAGTGCCTGCTCCGCCGGACCTGCGGACGCGCACACTAGACTTGGAAGCGCATGCCACCCTCTGCGGGAGGCAGTGGGCAAAGAAGAGGGATGTGGCCGAGCAATCCTTTCACCGCCGCCGTGGGTTGCCAGGAGTGCCCGACGAGGAGAAGCGGCTCCTCGCTTGGGTCAACTGCCGCTCGCTTACGACGGCGGAGATAGATGCTCACCGGTTCCGGAGAAAGAATGCTAAGGCGCTCCGACTAGCCATTGAGTAGTCGGAGGGCGAGGCGGCAGAGGCAGCGGCGGACGCGGCTCGGGTGGCCAAGCTCAAGCGACAGCAAGACCAGGCCATCCGGCGTATGAAGGGGCTCATCGTCATCTCCGATTCCTCCTCGAACGACGACGACCGCCATGGCCAGGCTCCGACGATCCACCACCTGCGGCAAACACCTACAGTTGCGGCGGCGACCAGGAGGGCAAAGGACCGGCGAGGAAGTGGTGAAAATGCTCCTCCTCCGTTTACTATTATCGTTTTTAGATGTTTTGGTTTAGAATTTGTCCGGCGATGAACTCTGGTGATCTTTTGGATGATGTAAAGTGGATTTTGGTGTCCGTTTGGTGTCGATTCTGGTGCCCCGTTTGTTGCCAATTTCCATGTCAGTTGTTTGATCTACGTAGACTAGTTCACATTGCATGCATTTTATGGATATAGGGTGCCGGATATGAGGTATGCAACTGTGCGGGCGAGAATTTAAGGTTTGACCGGTCACTGTCGTAAGGACATTTCCCTACTTTGTGTTTTGGATGATGATGACAACCCCTTATTAGTCTAATCTTGTGCTAAATGCTTCAGGTTCTCGGTGATTAGGCTTACATCGGTTAGCTATTCTCTCTGGAAGGAGAAGATCGAAGACGGTGTTTGTCTACGTTTGTTTATCTCTTTGGTCGTAGGGAACCCGTACTGTTAAGAGGGAATCCACATTGGAAGGAGTTGGGGGAATCATTGCACGTACACTTCTGCCTCTCCCACCTTTGCCTTCCGTGTTTTGTGTGAGAGAGAGCTCCCTTTCATTTTCAATTGTTTGTTGTGTTCTCCCAGCGGTTGTACCGCTGGCCCTTGGCACTAACCCAACCACAACCCCAGGGGTGATACCCTGGGGTTGAACAGCCCAGTCATGACCAAGCGGTTGTACCGCTGCTCTCGGGCGGTTGTACCGCCACCGTGCTTAAAATTGACTACGATGTGTCATTGGCGGTTGTACCAGCCAAGTACCGCTCAACAACCGGTCTGGTTTCTGTTTTCATGCGGTACTTGGGCGGTGGTGGACCGGTTGGTCCAGTTGTGCCCTGCACACCGTTACCACCGGTGCCCTAAGTGGTTCTACCACTTGGGACTCAGCCATCCAAGTGACCAGGGCCAGGCGGTTGCACCGGTGCTATACCGCTCGATCACCGCACATAGGGGTGACACCCTACTGTTTTAAAGCGGTGGTTGAGTGGTGGCTGAGCGGTTTTTCCGGTTGTTCTCCACAACCGGTACTACCGCATGTCTGCGCAGTTGTACCGTTTGATAGGGTTTCTGCAGGTTACCCGTGAGCCCCGGTTGTACCGGGATGAGGAGCGGTTGTACCGTTGCACTGTTGTTTTCGCAGTAACGGTTGGATTTTAGGGTTTGCTATATAAGGGTGGTTCTTCCACCTACCACACTTACCTCTTGCCTTTCTCTCTCCACCATTAATGCCCTTCAAGCTTTCTTGCCCGATCTCTCTCTCTAGCCACTCAAACTTGTTGATTGGCTAGGGATTGAAGGAGGAGACCTAGATCTACACTTCCACCAAAGGATATTTGATTCCCCCATACTTTCTTGTGTGGATTTTGTTACTCTTGGGTGTTTGAGCACCCTAGACGGTTGAGGTCACCTCGGAGCCACATTCCATTATGGTGAAGCTCCGTGGTTTCGTTGGGAGCCTCCAATTCGGTTGTGGAGATAGCCCGAACCTTGTTTGTAAAGGTTCGGTTGCCGCGTTCAAGGGAACCAATAGTGGAATCACGACATCTCGCATTGTGTGAGGGCGTGAGGAGAATACGGTGTCCCTAGTGTGAATCCTTCTTTGTCTACGGCCGATGGGGGATCCCCGTTCTCACGTGAGGAATTCAATGTGGCTTTGGACATATTGAAAACCTCCATGACGACCGAGGTCAAAGGCATGTTCAAGGAGTTTCTTGATGGTCTTAAGTTATCCACCGCACCGTTGGAAGTGGTCGCTCCCACTAACAAGGTGGTGGATGCTAACTCCAATAAGGGGGAAGCTTCTTGTGATAAAGTTCCTTTTTCTAGTGGTAGAAATGGTAGCGGCATCTTTGCCCATGTTGAACCTCCACCTACTTATGGAGGACCGGTTCCCTCCACTCATTTGAATCATGTTGGTCCTCCTCCTAACATTGTGAAAAATGAGGATTTTGACTCTTGGGTCTATTGCTTTAAACGTCATTTAAATCATGTTAATACTAATCTTTGGAGAATCATTGAGCAAGGTTTCTATCCGAAGACCCAAGCAACTTCACCCCTAGAGAAGTCGCGGACCATCAATTCAACAAGAATGCGCTCTTCATCACCCAAGATGCAATTCCATCCGAAGATATTGCACATCTCCGACCTTTCACCGTGGCCAAGGAAGCATGGCACCATGTTGTTTCCATTTACAAGGGAAGCGCAAGCATTCAACACTCCAACTATGAAGTGGTGCAAGATGAAGCCGATGAGTTTGCAGTGAATGAAGATGAAGAACCTCGTGAGCTTTACCAGAGATTAACCACTCTCGCGGCCTTACTCCGAGATCATGGGAGCAATGATACGGATGCCAATTCGATCAAGCGCAAGTTCCTCAAGGCCATGATGCCTTACCACAAGGCCATGTCCCCCGTCATCCGTCAAAGGCCGGACTTCCACACCTTGTCCTCAAGTGAAGTGTTGGATGAGTTTGTGGCGATGAGGATCTTGGACAAGACCGCCGACAATGCGGTGTTGCATTCTCAAAGAGCAAAGAATCCCAACCTTGCCTTGAAGGCCAAGGCTAGTGTGGAAGAAGAGGATGAAGAGGAAGATGAGGAGAGCAACCCCGAAGATACGAAATATGATTACCATGAGCACATGGTTCTCGCTTCAAGGCAATTTTGGAGCAAGAAGAACTCAAGGGACAATTTCAACAAGAACAACTCAAGTGGCATCAAGGGCAAGCAACGTCTGAGGACATGTTACAATTGTGGCAATGCGAGCCACTTTGTTGGGAGTGCCCTTACAAGAAGCGGGAAGACAATGGTGTCAAGCTCATCCGAAAAGACAAAGACAAGTCCTTCCCCAACAAGAACAACTTCACCAAGAAGACTCCGACCAAATGGTTGGTGGCACAAGAAGAGTACAGTGAGGAGGAGGAGGATGATGAAGATGGTGAAGCCATGGGCATGGCCTCCGTTGCCACTGCCACAACTCCACGGGTGTCTCTCTTCGATTCACCTAACGAGAACATCACCGCCAAGTGCCTCATGGCCAAAGCCACCAACAAGGTAACTCCCAACATCAAAACTACCATCATTACTAATCCTTCCTTGACGGATTGCATTGATGAAAGTGAGGGGTCTAATGAGGAAGTAAATGAATTTGAGTCTTTTATGAGTAAGCTCAAGGGCAAATCCAAGAAGCACTTCGTTGCTCTCTTGGAACAACTTGGTGAAGCCAATGACATGATTGAGGCTCATAAAGAAACCATCTCTAAGATGGAAGGTCATAGTCGTGACTATGCCGATGAGATGTCGGATCTCTCTAATGCGCTTGAGGAAGAGCGTGTTCATCGTTTGGCTCTTGAGGAGTCACACAACGATGACCATGCTAAATTAAAGAAAGATCTTGATCATGCTCTTGTTGTATCTCATGTGCTCAATTCCGAGAAGGCTAAACTTGGGGTTGACCATGCTAGACTCAAGGAGGAGTTTGATATACTTGACAAGGCTCACAAGGCCTTGAAGGGTGCTCATGATAGCCTCAAGGAGTGTCATGATCAACTCCAAGTGAAGCTAACCAAGGAGGAAGCCACTTTTCCTCATATGGTCTTAATTGA
Organism: Triticum dicoccoides; assembly: GCF_002162155.2. Classification (NCBI taxonomy): domain Eukaryota; kingdom Viridiplantae; phylum Streptophyta; class Magnoliopsida; order Poales; family Poaceae; genus Triticum; species Triticum dicoccoides. The sequence goes on from NC_041381.1 coordinate 329,027,485, forward strand.
TAATGCAAATGCTACTAACCCGTGTTGTGAGCATGTGCATCTTGTGGAGGAGAATGCCAAGCTGAAGGAGTAGCTTGAGAAAGGCCTTGTGTCTTGCATACAAGGTGAGAAGAACCTCAACGACCTTTTGAGCAATCAAAAGGAAGTTGTGGCCAAGGCGGGAGTTGGGTTCGCACCCAAGTCCAAGAACAAGAAGAAGAATGACAAGACCAAATGACCTCCTACTCTCAAGCAAACTTTTGTGAAGGAGGGAAAGGGTGCTTCTAAGGAGAAGAAGAACAATGTGAAGGGTGGTGGTGTCAAGAAGGGCAATGCCACCCCTTCCAACAAAGACGGCGACTTTAACCCTTCCTATGTGTTATGCCGTGCTAGTGATGGGCATGTTTACGCTAAATTTGTTGGTTCTCCTTATGAGTACATTGAATGGTCTATTTGGGTTCCTAAGACCCTTGTTACTAACACCAAAGGACCCATTACAAAATGGGTACCTAAAACCAAGCATTGATCTCTTGTAGGTGTTTGCTTCCGATGGGGGATCATGGTTGCTCGATAGTGGATCCACAAATCATATGACCAAAAGCAAGGACTTGGTGGTGGAAGTGCACAAGGTCTCATATATGCCCACCAATGTCGAGTGAGGTGATGCCTCGTCTTCTAAGGTATTGGGTCTTGGCAAGGTGGTCATTTCTCGTGATCTCACGATCGAGAAAGTCATGCTTGTTGAGTCCCTTGCATACAATTTACTTTCCATTCGTCAACTTGCAATCATGGGCTTTGCCACTTTCTTTGATATTGATTGTGGCCCTCTTGTAAAGCAAGACTCTTAAAGTACCCTTTGTTGGGCATGTCGAGAACGGTCTTTATGTGATTAACTTTTCGGAGCGACCCACTAAGACCGTGACATGCCTAATGGCTAAAGTTGACGTGGGATGGCTTTGGCATCGCCATTTAGCCCATGTCAATATGAGATCTTTGCAAAATATTCTCAAGGGGGACCATGTACGTGGACTAACAAATGTTAGTTTTGCCAAAGATCGTGCTTGCAATGCTTGTATCGAAGGAAAGCTACATGAGAAGGCTCACCCTCCCACGACTATCATCTACTCGAAGAGACCCTTGGAGCTCCTTCACTTGGATCTCTTTGGGTCTTCATCCTTTGATAGTCTTGGGGGTGGACCCAACGGCATCACCATCATTGACTCAGCAGATGAACCTTTGGAGTACACGGGTCCACAAGAGAGGTCGCACTCTTTTGTTTCTGCTTATGTTATGCATTGCTTAAACTTACCTGCTACTTTATCATCCTGTTTAGCTCTTGGACGCCCAACTCAGGTCCAAATTCATGTTCAAACTTGAGTTCTAAATTAGTTGTGGGGCACATATCGAGGCAGCAATGAATAGTATGTCTGTCTAATATCTGGTTCACCTAGGGTATGCCTATGTTGTTCATCTTGGGTGGGAAACAAATCGTAAAGCAATCATCATCTGTCTTTTTATTAATTTAAAGCAATCATCAGCCTGCTATCATTATTTTTGGATCCATCCACTGGTTGTTACCATCACTCTAAATTTCTGCATGCTCTCCTTACATAATCTCACCATATTTTTTTGTATGCATGTCAGATATTGTATACAGTCATGCTGAACATGTAGAGAAAAAGAGAAGAGTTTTGCGCGGCAATACAATGTCATGCAGACATCGCTCCATGGTGGGTTTAATGGCAAACCCTCCCCACCCCTCTCCAGATTGTAATCCAGAGGAAGATATCTGCTCTGAGGCGGATTCAGACACCGCTGACCACTCCTATTTACCCCCCAAGGTGTTTGCTCTACCTTGGCATGATGATGTTAGTCATATCATGCATATGTTGCCTTGCAGTGCCTACTTTTGACATCATATATGTTAGTTTAGACATGTTCTGTAATGCCACATGTTTAGTTTCTATATCATATATGGGAATTATGCAGTCTCATGTCTTTTAGCCAGCCATAATATATGTGAAATGTGCAACGCCATCCTGTTTAACCAGGTATCATATATTTTAATGATATCTTGCCCATCCTTTTCTTCATTACATTTCCATTTGTCGACAATGTTTGTACATTAAACTACTCTTCCTGTGAATCAGCCATTTGGGTGGGAGATGGAAAAATCTGGAGTGAAAACAAGGCCTTCAGAGCAGACAGTGCTACCTGTCGAAGCAGATCTCTTGTTGGGTCCCGATAGCTCCTCAGAGATGGATTCAAAGACAGATGACCAGTCCTATTCCCCTACTGAGGTGTATGCTCTAACTTGGCATGGTTATACTACTCATATCATGCATACGGTGTCTTGCATTGCATAGTTTAGACATCATATACACAATATTCAACACCATGTTCTTAGTTCAGACATCATATCGAATGCCCTCTGTTTAGCATATAAATCACATATGTGAATTAAATGATGCGATCCTGATTACTTAGATAACATTTAGGTGAATTATGTCATGCGATCCTGTTTTGTTATTCATCATATCTTTGAATTATGTTATGCTATGCTATCCAGTTTAGATAGACATCATATATGTGAAATTATGTCATGCTATCTGTTTTAGTTAAACAATATACATGTCAACTATTTCATGCCCTCTTTTTTCCATACTATCTATTGCATCTATCTCTCATACAATGTCTGTACATTCAACTATGTTTCTTGTTTATCAGCCATTTGAATTGGAGCGGGTGATGCCAGTATCTAGCGGAATAAAAACACGGTCTTCACATAAAACACTGCTACCTATTGGTGGAGATAGCACCCCGGTTGTACATGCACAAGAACCAGCCCTACCACACATAACCCAAACTCTCGTAGATTGTACCCCTACTGCGATGGACAGAGAACCAGCTTCACCCAATCTAACCCCAACCCCAGCCGATAGTAACCCAGTTCCTGTTGACACAGCACCATCTCCACCATAGAGCTCCCAAACAAGAGCAGTTAGTAAGGCAGCTCCAGTGCCCAAAGGGCCAGTACTATCACGGCGAACCCCAGCTCCACCAGTTAGTACGCCTATTCCCGTGGAGGAAGCACAACCAACCAGTCGTAGTTTAGCATCTATCGCATTTGATGTTGTTAAATCGTATGTGCGTATCTTCCCATCTTGGAAATATTATACTGAAGATGAAGGAAAATGACAGTTGCAGGTGTTTGTCCAGGAGTTATGTGTAAGTAATGTTATTCATGGAAATTACTTTGCTTCGTCCCATACATCCTACCTCCATGATGGTTATAATACAGCAAATTTTCGTATTTTTCTCTATAGAGAAGGACCGATTTGGAAACTCAGGATGAGGTAACCTGTGCTAATACCTCTGCTATCTTCAAGAATGCTTTGTGGCAGTATCAGAATTACCTGAAGAAAATGTACTTCACCGGCAAAGAAACTCATCAAATTCCCTTACGTTCTTCTGAGACACATTTACTGGACGATGAATGGGAACGCCTTGTTCTGTACTGGTCCCGAACCAAGAATGTGGTAAGGTCTGTGAGCTCATTTTCTATTTTTAAGTATTATATTCTTGTGTCTTACTGTACTCTGTTCATGTAGAACAAGTGCCTAAACCTGAAGAACAACTGTTCTAATTTAAGATTCCATTGCTATCATAGTTCAAAAAAGCGCTAGGCGTTAATTGTGTGTTTTGCCACCGCCTTGCACTTTACTGACCAAAGCGCATGCTTATGCGCAGTTGTGCACAGATTAAGCGTAGTTATGCGCAATGCATTTTGCCAACGCCTAGAGCCTAGGCGCGCTTAAGCGCTCGCTTAGGCGTGCCTTTTTTAACTATGATTGCTTTGCTCTTGTATCATTATATTTACTCATACAAACTTATTTTTAAATTGAAGGATCCAATCAAAACTCCAATGGCACAGCAGGTATGTCCACGCATGTTTCTTTAACAGGTTTGCTCTTATCAATAGCTCTTTTGATTTCAATTTCAATTGTGTATACAGTTGACTTTCATATCATGCACATTACTAGCATCACAACAGAGCCAATAGTGTTGTTGTACATGTAGACCCGTGGTACCCATCTGAAATCTTGTTGTGCCGTGTAGTTTCCCACGCTTTGTATTCTTTCACTGATGCTTTGTCTTGAACTGATATGATTTGAACCGTGTCTCTATTTTGATTTGGCAAGACAATGCAGTGACCATAGGACATAGATATATGTTTGTTTGATGCTTTTATTATGTACTAGTACTTGGCAATAGAAGACTTGGTAGTTTAATCCTGTCCACCTTACAAATGAACTGGTTCACCAAAATGAGTTTCATATACTAGTACATGCTAAACTTGTTATGTGTCTGCTTGTTTCTTCTTTTAGAATGCTGACAGAATATTGGGGAAGAGTGCCTTATTAAACAATGGTAAAGGAAGTAATGCAGATAAGATTCAGGATAGTGACACATCCTTGTTGGTCTCCAACAAAGCTGATAAAACAGCTAAGGAAGACTATCTTGAAGACAGTGAGACAACCCCAAAGTCCTATCTTGGTTTAGTGTTCGAGTTACTGGCCACTACCGCTTGCACAAGCTATTCAAACTCACTGTCGGAATCAGTTCGGTTTCTTGAGTCTTAACTACAAGCTGAAAGACATCGATCAGCTGTGCTGCGACAAGAAGAGGAAGGACTGTGGAAGTCCCTGGAGCATTCAGATGCATACTTTCTGGTGCAACAGCAAGTGTTTGAGGATTTTAGCGCCAAATAGGACAAAGCTAATCAGCTTGCTAAGCTTATTGCCAGCATGGTGGATACCCAGTATAACGTTTTTTGAGCTCTTCTGAAGTTGTTTCAGTTATGCTCTTGTTTTGCTGCCGCGTTTATTTGCACTGGTGGCCAATTTTGACGGCCAAGTGTATGTAATATGCTGCTTTGTTCCTTATATTTGCACTGGTGGCGAACTTTGATGCCCAGTGGATGTAATATGTGTAATAGCGGTAATAGGCTAGCCTTAATTGCTTGCTTATTTATTTCCTTATTGTCTTGTTTGGTTGTTTGCTTGTAGTCACTGCAGTTCTTTTTCTGTGTTTTTCTAGTGGCCACAATAGCCTATTTTTGGTAACTAGGCCAAAATAATCATGGCAACACACGGACTGTTGTAACCATGGGCCTCCTGCAGGCCGTATGATCCATGGGCCTTCATTCGGCCATAGGAGCATTGGCCTTCTATACGGGCCTTAGGGATCAATGGACCTTCTACGGCCGTAGGGTCCATGGGCCTTCTACGGGCCGTACTATCCATGGGCCTCATACGGGCCGTAGGATCCATGGGCCTTCTACGGGGCATATCATCATTTCGCCAATCATGGGTCGTACTATTCGTGGACCATTACGGGTCGTTAATAGGCCGTATTTGATAACTCTATGAAAACAGCCCAACTGGTTTTTTTTGACATGAAAACGGCCCAACGTATTAACGGTCCACAAACGGGCCGACTGTAACGACGGGCCGAATTTGGCCCACAAGCAGAAAATGTCAGTAATGGGCCGTATGTAACCGAATGCTGCAAATGAGCCCAAGAATCAATGGGCCTTGAGAAGGCCGAAAGATAACTTGGGCTGGAAACGACCCAATGGAATAACGGGTCGTTAATGGGTATAAAGTGATACACTGTTCATTACGGGCCAGTTTCACCCCGGGCCGTTAATGGGCCAAGAGTTACAAAGGTCCTCATATGGGCCGAAAGAAGTCATGGGCCACACACGGGCCGGAAGTTAAAACATGATGAATCATATTGGACGGCCCAGATGACGCTACTGGGCCTTATTCGGATAGGGCGTAACGGGCCCTGGGTTAGCGGGCTGTAAATGGGTTATATGCGAACAGGCCATTAATAGGATTTCCGTGGGCCGGCCCGCCACCTTTTGACCAAGTCAAACGGGTCGGCCTTTTCACAGGAATGGGCCTTTGTTGGGCCGTGCCACGTGTCGCCGTATCATAGCCGCCTTCGGTCCAATGAGCGGATGACATCTGTCCCAACAGTGAGCCGACACGTGTTTCCTCCAGCCAATGATGATTTTACACGTGGAAAATCCCCATTGGTCAGGGCTGTTAACGGGTTATCGGATCCAAAACCCGACTCGATAGCTTAACGGCGTTCCGTTACGGTGGATGCCACATGTCCGTCACCCTTGACGGAAGCACTTCTGTGATGCGTGATTTATCGTCATGGAAGTGGACACTTCCGTGATGATAATTTTGGTAATGTCATCGAACACTTCTACGACAGCACAGGTATGACTATCTCGATTTTGTCATAAATTTGTCATGGATGTACATGCATGACAAAAAACGCGACCTACTACGACAAACACGTATCATCACGGAAGTGTATTTTTTTTGTAGTGATAATTGTCTTCACCAAGCAAGTCTTCAGCAACCAAGACTAATTGTGGTTCACGAATAAGTTTGTCAAAGGTTTGGAGATCCCCGACAAGTATCTACTCGAAGTGAATTCAACTGAAGTTTGATCAGCTCCAGGTTGGAGGAGAATAGGACGGAGCAAGGTTTGCTCATGTGTTCAATCACAAGTCCCTCCAACCAGATGGGCCTCTTTTGCAGAATAATGAACTGGTCTACCAAATCATCTTTCGCCATCAAGCACCACTAGTTCATTCTATTTTACTGCAATACTTTCAGTGCTTCATGTTTGATAGATTACCCTGATCTTGTATCTGTGCTTACAGTATAGTCGTTGTTGCTCCTTGTTCATTATCACAATTGTGTGTATTACTCTTTCTCTAGCTTTTCACTCCTTGTTAGCATCTTATTCTTCGGCCCTTGGTTGTCCTTTGGTCATCCATGTTATCAATCTTAATATCTTTCTGTGCCACCATCGTCGGTATAGAAAGTTTTGTTCTACTATACTCTGACAATCATCATATCTTTCTTTGAAAGATTTGTTCAGTCCTCTGTAACATAATTACTTTCGATTGTGATCAATCAGTTTCCCTTTGGTGCTCTGTCTACTTAGTTTATTCTGCTGCCATGATTGGTTTTTATTCAAAGTCTCAAAAGAAGATTTGAATCTCCCATTCACCCCTATGGTCGATATACTCTCAGTCCTAACAGGTTATCACTAAGCTTGGAGATGCCCCGGATGGCATCCACTCTTTCGTCTTCAAAACTATCGGTATATCTTACATAAAGTTAAATTTATATTCTTCACATGATATGTGTTTTGCTTGGAGTGTTGTTTTCTTTTATTTGGTTTTATTTGCTGGTCTTCACAATCATTATTTCCTGATCACACCTATTAAGAGGGACACACATTCATCTTACATTTATAGAATGCTTAATTGTTCTTCACTTATATCAATTTGATTAGAGGAGTTTATAAAAATTGCTCTAGTTCTTCACTTATATCAATTGATCTTTTGGATGATGTAAAGTGGATTTTGGTGTCCGTTTGGTGTCGATTCTGGTGCCCCGTTTGTTGCCAATTTCCATGTCAGTTGTTTGATCTACGTAGACTAGTTCACATTGCATGCATTTTATGGATATAGGGTGCCGGATATGAGGTATGCAACTGTGCGGGCGAGAATTTAAGGTCTGACCGGTCACTGTCGTAAGGACATTTCCCTACTTTGTGTTTTGGATGATGATGACAACCCCTTATTAGTCTAATCTTGTGCTAAATGCTTCAGGTTCTCGGTGATTAGGCTTACATCGGTTAGCTATTCTCTCTGGAAGGAGAAGATCGAAGACGGTGTTTGTCTACGTCTGTTTATCTCTTTGGTCGTAGGGAACCCGTACTATTAAGAGGGAATCCACATTGGAAGGAGTTGGGGGAATCATTGCACGTACACTTCTGCCTCTCCCACCTTTGCCTTCCTTGTTTTGTGTGAGAGAGAGCTCCCTTTCATTTTCAATTGTTTGTTGTGTTCTCCCAGCGGTTGTACCGCTGGCCCTTGGCACTAACCCAACCAAAACCCCAGGGGTGATACCCTGGGGTTGAACAGCCCAGTCATGACCAAGCGGTTGTACCGCTGCTCCCGGGCGGTTGTACCGCCACCGTGCTTAAAATTGACTACGGTGTGTCATTGGTGGTTGTACCGGCCAAGTACCGCTCAACAACTGGTCTGGTTTCTGTTTTTATGCGGTACTTGGGCGGTGGTGGACCGGTTGGTCCGATTGTGCCCCGCACAGCGGTACCACCGGGGCCCTAAGCGGTTCTACCGCTTGGGACTCAGCTATCCAAGTGACCAGGGCCAGGCGGTTGCACCGGTGCTATACCGCTCGATCACCGCACATAGGGGTGACACCCTACTGTTTTAAAGCGGTGGTTGAGCGATGGCTGAGCGGTTTTTCCGGTTGTTCTCCACAACCGGTACTACCGCATGTCTACGCAGTTGTACCGTTTGATAGGGTTTCTGCAGGTTACCCGTGAGCCCCGGTTGTACCGGGATGAGGAGCGGTTGTACCGCTGCAGTTTTGTTTTCGCGGTAACGGTTGGATTTTAGGGTTTGCTATATAAGGGTGGTTCTTCCACCTACCACACTTACCTCTTGCCTTTCTCTCTCCACCATTAATGCCCTTCAAGCTTTCTTGCCCGATCTCTCTCTCTAGTGTTGGGGAACGTAGTAATTTAAAAAAAAATCCTACGCACACGCAAGATCATGGTGATGGCATAGCAACGAGAGGGGAGAGTGTTCGTCCACGTACCCTCGTAGACCGTAAGCGGAAGCGTTAGCACAACGCGGTTGATGTAGTCGTACGTCTTCACGATCCGACCGATCCAAGCACCGAACATACGGGGCCTCCGAGTTCAGCACACGTTCAGCTCGATGACGATCTCCGGCCTCCGATCCAGCGAAGCTCCGGAGATGAGTTCCGTCAGCACGACGGCATGGTGATGATGATGATGTTCTACCGGCGCAAGGCTTCGCCTAAACTCCGCGACGATATGACCGAGGTGGAATATGGTGGAGGGGGGCACCGCACACGGCTAAGGAACGATCTGTAGATCAACTTGTGTGTCTATGGGGTGCCCCC
>NC_041381.1:329036750-329056835 GCF_002162155.2 Triticum dicoccoides
CCCGTATATAAAGGAGCAAGGGGGGAGGCCGGCCGGACCTTGGGGCACGCCAAGGAGGGGGAAGTCCTCCTCCTAGTGGGAGTAGGACTCCCCTTTCCTAGTCCAACTAGGAAGGAGGAAGGGGGAAGGAAAGAGGGGGAGAGGGAGAGGGAAAGAGGGGCCGCGCCCCCTTCCCCTAGTCCAATTCGGACTCCCCTTGGGAGGGGGCGCGCCACCTCCTGGGCTGCTGCCCTCTCTCTCCCCTCAGGCCCACTAAGGCCCAATACTTCCCCGGGGGGTTCCGGTAACCCCTCCGGCACTCCGGTTTTCTCCGAAATCACCCGGAACACTTCCGGTGTCCGAATATAGTCGTCCAACATATCAATATTTATGTATCGACCATTTCGAGACTCCTCGTCATGTCCGTGATCACATCCGGGACTCCGAACAAACTTCGGTACATCAAAACTTGTAAACTCATAATAAAACTATCATCGTAACGTTAAGCGTGCGGACCCTACGGGTTCGAGAACTATGTAGACATGACCTAGAACCATTCTCGGTCAATAACCAATAGCGGGACCTGGATGCCCATATTGGTTCCTACATATTCTACGAAGATCTTTATCGGTCAAACCGCATAACAACATACGTTGTTCCCGTTGTCATCGGTATGTTACTTGCCCGAGATTTGATCGTCGGTATCCAATACCTAGTTCAATCTCGTTACCGGCAAGTCTCTTTACTCGTTCTGTAATACATCATCTTATAACTAACTCATTAGTTACAATGCTTGCAAGGCTTAGGTGATGAGTATTACCGAGAGGGCCCAGAGATACCTCTCCGACAATCGGAGTGAAAAAACCTAATCTCGAATTATGCCAACCCAACATGTACCTTCGGAGACACCTGTAGAGCACCTTTATAATCACCCAGTTACTTGTGACATTTGGTAGCACACAAAGTGTTCCTCCGGTAAACGGGAGTTGCATAATCTCATAGTTGTAGGAACTTTGTATAAGTCATGAAGAAAGCAATAGCATTATACTAAACGATCAAGTGCTAGGCTAACGGAATGGGTCATGTCAATCACATCATTCTCCTAATGATGTGATCCCATTAATCAAATGACAACACATGTCTATGGTTAGGAAACATAACCATCTTTGATTAATGAGCTAGTCAAGTAGAGGCATACTAGTGACTATATGTTTGTCTATGTATTCACACATGTATCATGTTTCCGGTTAATACAATTCTAGCATGAATAATAAACATTTATCATGATATGAGGAAATAAATAATAACTTTATTATTGCCTCTAGGGCATATTTCCTTCAGTCTCCCACTTGCACTAGAGTCAATAATCTAGATTACATAGTAATGATTCTAACACCCATGGAGTCTTGGTGCTGATCATGTTTTGCTCGTGAGAGAGGCTTAGTCAACGGGTCTGCAACATTCAGATCCGTATGTATCTTGCAAATCTCTATGTCTCCCACTTGGACTTGGTCCCGAATGGAATTGAAGCGTCTCTTGATGTGCTTGGTCCTCTTGTGAAATCTGGATTCCTTTGCCAAGGCAATTGCACCAGTATTGTCACAGAAGATCTTCATTGGTCCCGATGCACTAGGTATGACACCTAGATCGGAAATGAACTCCTTCATCCAGACTCCTTCATTTGCTGCTTCCGAAGCAGCTATGTACTCCGCTTCACATGTAGATCCCGCCACGACGCTTTGTTTAGAACTGCACCAACTTACAGCTCCACCGTTTAATAAAAACATGTATCCGGTTTGCGATTTAGAATCGTCCGAATCAGTGTCAAAGCTTGCATCGACGTAACCATTTACGACTAGCTCTTTGTCACCTCCATATACGAGAAACATATCCTTAGTCCTTTTTAGGTATTTCAGGATGTTCTTGACCGCTGTCCAGTGATCCACTCCTGGATTACTTTGGTACCTTCCTGCCAAGCTTATTGCTAAGCATACGTCAGGTCTGGTACACAGCATTGCATACATGAGAGAGCCTATGGCTGAAGCATAGGGAACATTTTTCATTTTCTCTCTATCTTCTGCTGTGGTCGGGCATTGAGTTTGACTCAACTTCACACCTTGTAGCACAGGCAAGAATCCTTTCTTTGCCTGATCCATTTTGAACTTTTTCAAAATTTTGTCAAGGTATCTGCTTTGTGAAAGTCCTATTAAGCGTCTTGATCTATCTCTATAGATCTTGATGCCCAATATGTAAGCAGCTTCACCGAGGTCTTTCGTTGAGAAACTTTTATTCAAGTATCCCTTTATGCTATCCAGAAATTCTATATCATTTCCAGTTAATAATATGTCATCTACATATAAAATTAGAAATGCTACAGAGCTCCCACTCCCTTTCTTGTAAATACAGGCTTCTCCAAAAGTCTGTATAAAACCATATGCTTTGATCACACTATCAAAGCGTTTATTCCAACTCCGAGATGCTTGCACCAGTCCATAAATGGAACGCTGGAGCTTGCACACTTTGTCAGCACCTTTTGGATCAACAAAACCTTCCGGCTGCATCATATACAACTCTTCTTCTAGAAATCCATTCAAGAATGCAGTCTTGACATCCATTTGCCAAATTTCATAATCATGAAATGCAGCAATAGCTAACATGATTCGGACAGACTTAAGCATCGCTATGGGTGAGAAAGTCTCATCGTAGTCAACCCCTTGAACTTGTCGAAAACCTTTTGCAACAAGTCGAGCTTTACAGACAGTTACATTACCCTCAGCGTCAGTCTTCTTCTTAAAGATCCATTTATTCTCAATGGCTTGCCGATCATCGGGCAAGTCAACCAAAGTCCACACTTTGTTTTCATACATGGATCCCATCTCAGATTTCATGGCCTCTAGCCATTTTGCGGAATCTGGGCTCATCATCGCTTCCTCATAGTTCGTAGGTTCATCATGGTCAAGTAACAAGACTTCCAGAATAGGATTACCGTACCACTCTGGTGCGGATCTTACTCTGGTAGACCTACGAGGTTCAATAGAAACTTGATCTGAAGTTTCATGATCATTATCATTAGCTTCCTCACTAATTGGTGTAGTTGTCACAGGAACCGGTTCTCGTGATGAACTACTTTCCAATAAGGGAGTAGATACAGTTATCTCATCAAGTTCTACTTTCCTCCCACTCACTTCTTTCGAGAGAAACTCCTTCTCTAGAAAAGGATCCATTCTTAGCAACGAATGTCTTGCCTTCGGATCTATGATAGAAGGTGTACCCAACAGTCTCTTTTGGGTATCCTATGAAGACACATTTCTCCGATTTGGGTTCGAGCTTATCTGGTTGAAGTTTCTTCACATAAGCATTGCAGCCCCAAACTTTAAGAAACGACAACTTTGGTTTCTTGCCAAACCACAGTTCATAAGGCGTCGTCTCAATAGATTTTGATGGTGCCCTATTTAACGTGAATGCGGTCGTCTCTAAAGCATAACCCCAAAACGATAGTGGTAAATCAGTAAGAGACATCATAGATCGCACCATATCAAGTAAAGTACGATTACGACGTTCGGACACACCATTTCGTTGTGGTGTTCCAGGTGGCGTGAGTTGCGAAACTATTCCACATTGTTTCAAGTGTAGGCCAAACTCGTAACTCAAATATTCTCCTCCACGATCAGATCGTAGAAACTTTATTTTCTTGTTACGATGATTTTCTACTTCACTCTGAAATTCTTTGAACTTTTCAAATGTTTCAGACTTGTGTTTCATCAAGTAGATATACCCATATCTGCTCAAATCATCTGTGAAGGTGAGAAAATAACGATACCAGCCGCGAGCCTCAACATTCATTGGACCAAAAACATCAGTATGTATGATTTCCAATAAATCAGTTGCTCGCTCCATAGTTCCGGAGAACGGCGTTTTAGTCATCTTGCCCATAAGGCACGGTTCGCAAGTACCAAGTGATTCATAATCAAGTGATTCCAAAAGTCCATCAGTATGGAGTTTCTTCATGTGTTTTACACCGATATGACCCAAACAGCAGTGCCACAAGTAAGTTGCACTATCGTTATCAACTCTGCATCTTTTGGTTTCAACACTATGAACATGTGTATCACTACTATCGAGGTTTAATAAAAATAGACCACTCTTCAAGGGTGCATGACCATAAAAGATATTACTCATATAAATAGAACAACCATTATTCTCTGATTTAAATGAATAACCGTCTCGCATCAAACAAGATCCAGATATAATGTTCATGCTCAACGCTGGCACCAAATAACAATTATTTAGGTCTAATACTAATCCCGAAGGTAGATGTAGAGGTAGTGTGCCGACCGCGATCACATCGACTTTGGAACCGTTTCCCACGCGCATCGTCACCTCGTCCTTGGCCAGTGCTCGCTTATTCCGTAGTCCCTGTTTCGAGTTGCAAATATTAGCAACAGAACCAGTATCAAATACCCAGGTGCTACTACGAGCTCTAGTTAGGTACACATCAATAACATGTATATCACATATACCTTTGTTTACTTTGCCATCCTTCTTATTCGCCAAATACTTGGGGCAGTTTCGCTTCCAGTGACCAGTCTGCTTGCAGTAGAAGCACTCAGTTTCAGGCTTAGGTCCAGACTTGGGTTTCTTCTCTTGAGCAGCAACTTGCTTGCTGTTCTTCTTGAAGTTCCCCTTCTTCTTCCCTTTGCCCTTTTTCTTGAAACTAGTGGTCTTGTTTACCATCAACACTTGATGCTCCTTCTTGATTTCTACCTCCGCAGCTTTTAGCATTGCGAAGAGCTCGGGAATAGTCTTGTTCATCCCTTGCATATTATAGTTCATCACAAAGCTCTTGTAGCTTGGTGGAAGTGATTGGAGAATTCTGTCAATGACGCTATCATCCGGAAGATTAACTCCCAGTTGAATCAAGTGATTATTATACCCAGACATTTTGAGTATATGCTCACTGACAGAACTATTCTCCTTCATCTTGCAGCTGTAAAACTTATTGGAGACTTCATATCTCTCAATCCGGGCATTTGCTTGAAATATTAACTTCAACTCCTGGAACATCTCATATGCTCCATGACGTTCAACACGTCGTTGAAGGCCCGGTTCTAAGCCGTAAAGCATGGCACACTGAACTATAGAGTAGTCATCAGCTTTGCTCTGCTAGACGTTCTTAACGTCGTCAGTTGCATCAGCAGCAGGCCTGGCACCCAGCGGTGCTTCCAGGATGTAACTTTTCTGTGCAGCAATGAGGATAATCCTCAGGTTACGGACCCAGTCCGTGTAATTGCTACCATCATCTTTCAACTTTGCTTTCTCAAGGAATGCATTAAAATTCAACGGAACAACAGCACGAGCCATCTATCTACAAACAAACATAGACAAGCAAAATACTATCAGGTACTAAGTTCATGATAAATTTAAGTTCAATTAATCATATTACTTAAGAACTCCCACTTAGACAGACATCTCTCTAGTCATCTAAGTGATTACGTGATCCAAATCAACTAAACCATAACCGATCATCATGTGAGATGGAGTAGTTTTCAATGGTGAACATCACTATGTTGATCATATCTACTATATGATTCATGCTTGATCTTTCGGTCTCCGTGTTCCGAGGCCATATCTGCATATGCTAGGCTCGTGAAGTTTAACCTGAGTATTCCGCGTGTGCAAAACTGGCTTGCACCCGTTGTAGATGGACGTAGAGCTTATCACACCCGATCATCACGTGGTGTCTGGGCACGACGAACTTTGGCAACGGTGCATACTCAGGGAGAACACTTCTTGATAATTTTAGTGAGAGATCATCTTAAAATGCTACCGTCAATCAAAGCAAGATAAGATGCATAAAGGATAAACATCACATGCAATCAATATAAGAGATATGATATGGCCATCATCATCTTGTGCTTGTGATCTCCATCTCCGAAGCACCGTTGTGATCACCATCGTCACCGGCGCGACACCTTGATCTCCATCGTAGCATCGTTGTTGTTTACGCCATCTATTGCTTCTACGACTATCGCTACCGCTTAGTGATAAAGTAAAGCAATTACAGGGCATTTGCATTTCATACAATAAAGCGACAACCATATGGCTCCTGCCAGTTGCCGATAACTTCGGTTACAAAACATGATCATCTCATACAATAAAATATAGCATCACGTCTTGGCCATATCACATCACAACATGCCTTACAAAAACAAGTTAGACGTCCTCTACTTTGTTGTTGCAAGTTTTACGTGGCTGCTACGGGCTGAGCAAGAACCGTTCTTACCTACGCATCAAAACCACAACGATAGTTCGTCAAGTTGGTGCCGTTTCAACCTTCGCAAGGTTCGGGCGTAGCCATACTCGATTCAGCTAAAGTGAGAGAGACAGACACCCGCCAGCCACCTTTAAGCACGAGTGCTCGTAACGGTGAAACCAGTCTCGCGTAAGCGTACGCGTAATGTCGGTCTGGGCCGCTTCATCTCACAATACCGCCGAACCAAAGTATGACATGCTGGTAAGCAGTATGACTTGTATCGCCCACAACTCACTTGTGTTCTACTCGTGCATATAACATCAACGCATAAAACCTAGGCTCGGATGCCACTGTTGGGGAACGTAGTAATTTCAAAAAAAAATCCTACGCACACGCAAGATCATGGTGATGGCATAGCAACGAGAGGCGAGAGTGTTCGTCCACGTACCCTCGTAGACCGTAAGCGGAAGCGTTAGCACAACGCGGTTGATGTAGTCGTACGTCTTCTCGATCCGACCGATCCAAGCACCGAACGTACGGGGCCTCCGAGTTCAGCACACGTTCAGCTCGATGACGATCTCCGGCCTCCGATCCAGCGAAGCTCCGGAGATGAGTTCCGTCAGCACGACGGCGTGGTGACGATGATGATGTTCTGCCGGCGCAGGGCTTCGCCTAAACTCCGCGACAATATGACCGAGGTGGAATATGGTGGAGGGGGGCACCGCACACGGCTAAGGAACGATCCGTAGATCAACTTGTGTGTCTATGGGGTGCCCCCCCCCCCGCCCCCGTATATAAAGGAGCAAGGGGGGAGGCCGGCCGGCCCTTGGGGCGCGCCAAGGAGGGGGAAGTCCTCCTCCTAGTGGGAGTAGGACTCCCCTTTCCTAGTCCAACTAGGAAGGAGGAAGGGGGAAGGAAAGAGGGGGAGAGGGAGAGGGAAAGAGGGGCCGCGCCCCCTTCCCCTAGTCCAATTCGGACTCCCCTTGGGAGGGGGCGCGCCACCTCTTGGGCTGCTGCCCTCTCTCTCCCCTCAGGCCCACTAAGGCCCAATACTTCCCCGGGGGGTTCCGGTAACCCCTCCGGCACTCCGGTTTTCTCCGAAATCACCCGGAACACTTCCGGTGTCCGAATATAGTCGTCCAATATATCAATCTTTATGTCTCGACCATTTCGAGACTCCTCGTCATGTCCGTGATCACATCCGAGACTCCGAACAAACTTCGGTACATCAAAACTTGTAAACTCATAATAAAACTGTCATCGTAACGTTAAGCGTGCGGACCCTATGGGTTCGAGAACTATGTAGACATGACCTAGAACCATTCTCGGTCAATAACCAATAGCGGGACCTGGATGCCCATATTGGTTCCTACATATTCTACGAAGATCTTTATCGGTCAAACCGCATAACAACATACGTTGTTCCCTTTGTCATCGGTATGTTACTTGCCCGAGATTTGATCGTCGGTATCCAATACCTAGTTCAATCTCGTTACCGGCAAGTCTCTTTACTCGTTATGTAAGACATCATCTTATAACTAACTCATTAGTTACAATGCTTGCAAGGGTAAGGTGATGAGTATTACTGAGAGGGCCCAGAGATACCTCTCCGACAATCGGAGTGAAAAAACCTAATCTCGAATTATGCCAACCCAACATGTACCTTCGAAGACACCTGTAGAGCACCTTTATAATCACCCAGTTACGTTGTGACGTTTGGTAGAACACAAAGTGTTCCTCCGGTAAACGGGAGTTGCATAATCTCATAGTTGCAGGAACTTTGTATAAGTCATGAAGAAAGCAATAGCAGTATACTAAACGATCAAGTGCTAGGCTAACGGAATGGGTCATGTCAATCACATCATTCTCCTAATGATGTGATCCCATTAATCAAATGACAACACATGTCTATGGTTAGGAAACATAACCATCTTTGATTAATGAGCTAGTCAAGTAGAGGCATACTAGTGACTATATGTTTGTCTATGTATTCACACGTGTATCATGTTTCCGGTTAATACAATTCTAGCATGAATAATAAACATTTATCATGATATGAGGAAATAAATAATAACTTTATTATTGCCTCTAGGGCATATTTCCTTCATATAGCCACTCAAACTTGTTGATTTGCTAGGGATTTGAAGGAGGAGACCTAGATCTACACTTCCACCAAAGGATATTTGATTCCCCCATACTTTCTTGTGTGGATTTTGTTACTCTTGGGTGTTTGAGCACCCTAGACGGTTGAGGTCACCTCGGAGCCACATTCCATTATGGTGAAGCTCCGTGGTTTCGTTGGGAGCCTCCAATTCGGTTGTGGAGAGAGCCCGAACCTTGTTTGTAAAGGTTCGGTTGCCGCGTTCAAGGGAACCAATAGTGGAATCACGACATCTCACATTGTGTGAGGGCGTGAGGAGAATACGGTGGCCCTAGTGGCTTCTTGGGGAGCATTGTGCCTTCACACCGCTCCAACGGAGATGTACTTCCTCTCAAGGGAAGGAACTTTGGTAACACATCCACGTCTCCACCGACTCCACTCTTGGTTATCTCTCACCTTTACTTGTGCATGCTTATCGTGTTGAATTCCTTGCTTTTTTGAGTGCTTGTTGTTGTTGCATCATATACGTTGCTCACCTAGTTGCATATCTAGATAACCTACTTTGATGCAAAGTTTATTTTGGTAAAGAAAAGCTAAAAATTGTTAGTTGCCTATTCACCCCCCTCCCCCTCTAGTCAACTATATCGATCCTTTCAATTAGTATCAGAGCCTCATCTCTTTATTAAGGACTTTACCGTTCTAATAGTATGGTTGACACTATAGACGGTGAGTAGGAGCACCCCAGTGTGAGTCCTTCTTCGTCTACGGCCGATGGGGGATCCCCGGTCTCACGTGAGGAATTCAATGTGGCTTTGGACACATTGAAAACCTCCATGACGACCGAGGTCAAAGGCATGTTCAAGGAGTTTCTTGATGGTCTTAAGTTATCAACCGCACCGTTGGAAGTTGTCGCTCCCACTAACAAGGTGGTGGATGCTAACTCCGATAAGGGGGAAGCTTCTTGTGATAAAGTTCCTTTTTCTAGTGGTAGAAATGGTAGCGGCATCTTTGCCCATGTTGAACCTCCACCTACTTATGGAGGACCGGTTCCCTCCACTCATTTGAATCATGTTGGTCCTCCTCCTAAGATTGTGAAAAATGAGGATTTTGACTCTTGGGTCTATTGCTTTAAACGTCATTTAAATCATGTTAATACTAATCTTTGGAGAATCATTGAGCAAGGTTTCTATCCGCAGACCCAAGCAACTTCACCCCTAGAGAAGTCGCGGACCATCAATTCAACGAGAATGCGCTCTTCATCACCCAAGATGCAATTACATCCGAAGATATTGCACATCTCCGACCTTTCACCGTGGCCAAGGAAGCATGGCACCATGTTGTTTCCATTTACAAGGGAAGCGCAAGCATTCAACGCTCCAACTATGAAGTGGTGCAAGATGAAGCCGATGATTTTGCAGTGAATGAAGATGAAGAACCTCGTGAGCTTTACCGGAGATTAACCACTCTCGCGGCCTCACTCCAAGATCATGGGAGCAATGATACGGATGCCAATTGGATCAAGCGCAAGTTCCTCAAGGCCATGATGCCTTACCACAAGGCCATGTCCCCCGTCATCCGTCAAAGGCCGGACTTCCACACCTTGTCCTCAAGTGAAGTGTTGGATGAGTTTGTGGCGATGAGGATCTTGGACAAGACCGCCGATAATGCGGTGTTGCATTCTCAAAGAGCAAAGAATCCCAACCTTGCCTTGAAGGCCAGGCTAGTGTGGAAGAAGAGGATGAAGAGGAAGATGAGGAGAGCAACCCCGAAGATACGAAATACGATTACCATGAGCACAAGGTTCTCGCTTCAAGGCAATTTTGGAGCAAGAAGAACTCAAGGGACAATTTCAACAAGAACAACTCAAGTGGCATCAAGGGCAAGCAATGTGTGAGGACATGTTACAATTGTGGTAATGCGAGCCACTTTGTTGCGGAGTGACCTTACAAGAAGTGGGAAGACAATGGTGTCAAGCTCATCCGAAAAGACAAAGACAAGTCCTTCCCCAACAAGAACAACTTCACCAAGAAGACTACGACCAAATGGTTGGTGGCACAAGAAGAGTACAATGAGGAGGAGGAGGATGATGAAGATGGTGAAGCCATGGGCATGGCCTCCGTTGCCACTGCCACAACTCCACGGGTGTCTCTCTTCGATTCACCTAACGAGAACATCACCTCCAAGTGCCTCATGGCCAAAGCCACAAACAAGGTAACTCCCAACATCAAAACTACCATCATTACTAATCCTTCCTTAACGGATTGCATTGATGAAAGTGAGGGGTCTAATGAGGAAGTAAATGAATTTGAGTCTTTTATGAGTAAGCTCAAGGGCAAATCCAAGAAGCACTTTGTTGCTCTCTTGGAACAACTTGGTGAAGCCAATGACATGATCGAGGCTCATGAAGAAACCATCTCTAAGATGGAAGGTCATAGTCGTGACTATGCCGATGAGATGTCGGATCTCTCTAATGCGCTTGAGGAAGAGCGTGTTCATCGTTTGGCTCTTGAGGAGTCACACAACGATGACCATGCTAAATTAAAGAAAGATCTTGATCATGCTCTTGTTATATCTCATGTGCTCAATTCCGAGAAGGCTAAACTTGGGGTTGACCATGCTAGACTCAAGGAGGAGTTTGATATACTTGACAAGGCTCACAAGGCCTTGAAGGGTGCTCATGCTAGCCTCAAGGAGTGTCATGATCAACTCCAAGTGAAGCTAACCAAGGAGGAAGCCACTTTTCCTCATATGGTCTTAATTGATAATGCAAATGCTACTAACCCGTGTTGTGAGCATGTGCATCTTGTGGAGGAGAATGCCAAGCTGAAGGAGCAGCTTGAGAAAGGCCTTGTGTCTTGCATACAAAGTGAGAAGAACCTCAACGACCTTTTGAGCAATCAAAAGGAAGTTGTGGCCAAGGAGGGAGTTGGGTTCGCACCCAAGTCCAAGAACAAGAAGAAGAATGACAAGACCAAACGACCACCACTCTCAAGCAAACTTTTGTGAAGGAGGCAGAGGGTGCTTCTAAGGAGAAGAAGAACAATGTGAAGGGTGGTGGTGTCAAGAAGGGCAATGCCACCCCTTCCAACAAAGCCGGCGACTTTAACCCTTCCTATATGTTATGCCGTGCTAGTGATGGGCATGTTTATGCTAAATTTGTTGGTTCTCCTTATGAGTACAATGAATGGTCTATTTGGGTTCCTAAGACCCTTGTTACTAACACCAAAGGACCCATTACAAAATGGGTACCTAAAACCAAGCATTGATCTCTTGTAGCTGTTTGCTTCCGGTGGGGGATCATGGTTGCTCGATAGTGGATCCACAAATCATATGACCGGAAGCAAGGACTTGGTGGTGGACGTGCACAAGGTCTCATATATGCCCACCAATGTCGAGTGAGGTGATGCCTCGTCTTCTAAGGTATTGGGTCTTGGCAAGGTGGTCACTTCTCGTGATCTCACGATCGAGAAAGTCATGCTTGTTGAGTCCCTTGCATAAAATTTACTTTCCGTTCGTCAACTTGCAATCATGGGCTTTGCCACTTTCTTTGATATTGATACTGTGGCCCTCTTGTAAAGCAAGACTCTTAAAGTAGCCTTTGTTGGGCATGTCAAGAACGGTCTTTATGTGATTAACTTTTCGGAGCGACCCACTAAGACCGCGACATGCCTAATGGCTAAAGTTGACATGGGATGGCTTTGGCATCGCCGTTTAGCCCATGTCAATATGAGATCTTTGGAAAATATTCTCAAGGGGGGCCATGTACGTGGACTAACAAATGTTAGTTTTACCAAAGATCGTGCTTGCAGTGCTTGTATCGAAGGAAAGCTACATGAGAAGGCTCACCCTCCCACGACTATCATCTACTCGAAGAGACCCTTGGAGCTCCTTCACTTGAATCTCTTTGGGCCGTCATCCTTTGGTAGTCTTGGGGGTGGACCCAATGGCATCACCATCATCGACTCAGCAGATGAACCTGAGGAGTACACGGGTCCACAAGAGAGGTCGCACTCTTTTGTTTCTGCTTATGTTATGCATTGCTTAAACTTACCTGCTACTTTATCGTCCTGTTCAGCTCTTGGACTCCCAACTCAGGTCCAAATTCATGTTCAAACTTGAGTTCTAAATTAGTTGTGGGGCACATATCGAGGCAGCAATGAATAGTATGTCTGTCTAATATCTAGTTCACCTAGGGTATGCCTATGTTGTTCATCTTGGGTGGGAAACAAATAGTAAAGCAGTCATCATCTGTCTTTTTATTAATTTAAAGCAATCATCAGCCTGCTATCATTATTTTTGGATCCATCCACTGGTTGTTACCATCACTCTAAATTTCTGCATGCTCTCCTTACATAATCTCACCATATTTTTTCGTATGCATGTCAGATATTGTACACAGTCATGCTGAACATGTAGAGAAAAAGAGAAGAGTTTTGCGCGGCAATACAATGTCATGCAGACATCGCTCCATGGTGGGTTCAATGGCAAACCCTCCCCACCCCTCTACAGATTGTAATCCAGAGGAAGATATCTGCTCTGAGGTGGATTCAGACGCCGCTGACCACTCCTATTTACCCCCCAAGGTGTTTGCTCTACCTTAGCATGATGATGTTAGTCATATCATGCATATGTTGCCTTGCAGTGCCTACTTTTGACATCATATATGTTAGTTTAGACATGTTCTGTAATGCCACCTGTTTAGTTTCTATATCATATATGTGAATTATGCAGTCTCATGTCTTTTAGCCAGCCATAATATATGTGAAATGTGCAATGCCATCCTGTTTAACCAGGCATCATATATTTGAATGATATCTTGCCCATCCTTTTCTTCATTACATTTCCATTTGTCGACAATGTTTGTACATTAAACTACTCTTCCTGTGAATCAGCCATTTGGGTGGGAGATGGAAAAATCTGGAGTGAAAACAAGGCCTTCAGAGCAGACAGTGCTACCTGTCGAAGCAGATCTCTTGTTGGGTCCCGCTAGCTCCTCGGAGATGGATTCAGAGACAGATGACCAGTCCTATTCCCCTACTGAGGTGTATGCTCTAACTTGGCACGGTTATACTTCTCATATCATGCATACGGTGTCTTGCATTGCATAGTTTAGACATCATATACACAATATTCAACACCATGTTCTTAGTTCAGACATCATATCGAATGCCCTCTGTTTAGCATATAAATCACATATGTGAATTGAATGATGCGATCCTGAGTACTTAGGTAACATGTAGGTGAATTATGTCATGCGATCCTGTTTTGTTATTCATCATATCTTTGAATTATGTTATGCTATGCTATCCAGTTTAGATAGACATCATATATGTGAAATTATGTCATGCTATCCGTTTTAGTTAAACAATATACATGTCAACTATTTTATGCCCTCTTTTTTCCATACTATCTATTGCATCTATCTCTCATACAATGTCTGTACATTCAACTATGTTTCCTGTTTATCAGCCATTTGAATTGGAGCGTGTGATGCCAGTATCTAGCAGAATAAAAATACGGTCTTCAAATAAAACAGTGCTACCTATTGGTGGAGATAGCACCCCGGTTGTACATGCACAAGAACCAGCCCTACCACACATAACCCAAACTCTTGTAGATTGTACCCCTACTGCGATGGACAGAGAACCAGCTTCACCCAATCTAACCCCAACCCCAGCCGATAGTAACCCAGTTCCTGTTGACACAGCACCATCTCCACCACAAAGCTCCCAAACAAGAGCAGTTAGTAAGGCAGCTCCAGTGTCCAAAGGGCCAGTACTATCACGGCGAACCCCAGCTCCACTAGTTAGTACGCCTATTCCCGTGGAGGAAGCACAACCAGCCAGTCGTAGTTTAGCATCTATCGCATTTGATGTTGTTAAATCGTATGTGTATCTTCCCATCTTGGAAATATTATACTGAAGATGAAGGAAAATGCCAGTTGCAGGTGTTTGTCCAGGAGTTATGTGTAAGTAATGTTATTCATGGCAATTACTTTGCTTCGTCCCATACATCGTACCTCCATGATGGTTATAATACAGCAAATTTTCCCATTTTTCTCTATAGAGAAGGACCGATTTGAAAACTCAGGATGAGGTAACCTGTGCTAATACCTCTGCTATCTTCAAGAATGCTTTATGACAATATCGGAATTACCTGAAGAAAACGTACTTCACCGGCAAAGAGACTCATCAAATTCCCTTACGTTCTCCTGAGACACATTTACTGGACGATGACTGGGAACGCCTTGTTCTGTACTGGTCCCGAACCAAGAATGTGGTAAGGTCTGTGAGCTCATTTTCTATTTTTAAGTATTATTCTTGCGTCTTACTGTACTCTGTTCATGTAGAACAAGTGCCTAAACCTGAAGAACAACTGTTCTAATTTAAGATTCCATTGCTATCATAGTTCAAAAAAGCGCTAGGCATTAATTGTGTGTTTTGCCACCGCCTTGCACTTTACTGACCAAAGCGCATGCTTATGCGCAGTTATGCATAGATTAAGCGTAGTTACGCGCAATGCGTTTTGCCAACGCCTAGAGCCTAGGCGCGCTTAAGCGCTCGCTTAGGCGCGCCTTTTTTAACTATGATTGCTTTGCTCTTGTATCATTGTATTTACTCATACAAACTTATTTTTAAATTGAAGGATCCAATCGAAACTCCAATGGCACGGCAGGTATGTTCACGCATGTTTCTTTAACAGGTTTGCTCTTATCAATAGATCTTTTGATTTCAATTTCAATTGTGTATACAGTTGACTTTCATATCATGCACATTACTAGCATCACAACGGAGCCAATAGTGTTGTTGTACATGTAGACCAGTGGTACCCATCTGAAATCTTGTTGTGCCGTGTAGTTTCCCACGCTTTGTATTCTTTCACTGATGCTTTGTCTTGAACTGATATGATTTGAACCGTGTCTCTATTTTGATTTGGCAAGACAATGCAGTGACCATAGGACATAGATATATGTTTGTTTGATGCTTTTATTATGTACTAGTACTTGGCAATAGAAGACTTGGTAGTTTAATCTACTGGTTCACCGAAATGAGTTTCATATACTAGTACATGCTAAACTTGTTTTGTGTCTGCTTGTTTCTTCTTTTAGAATGCTGACAAAATATTGGGGAAGAGTGCCTTATTAAACAATGGTAAAGGAAGTAATGCAGATAAGGTTCAGGATAGTGACACATCCTTGTTGGTCTCCAACAAAGATGATAAAACAACTAAGGAAGACTATCTTGAAGACAGCGAGACAACCCCAAAGTCCTGTCTTGGTTTAGTGTTCGAGTTACTGGCCACTACCGCTTGCACAAGCTATTCAAACTCACTGTCTGAATCAGTTCGGTTTCTTGAGTCTCAACTACAAGCTGAAAGACATCGATCAGTTGTGCTGCGACAAGAAGCGGAAGGACTGCGGAAGTCCCTGGAGCATTCAGATGCATACTTTCTGGTGCAACAGCAAGCATTTGAGGATTTTAGCGCCAAACAGGACAAAGCTAATCAGCTTGCTAAGCTTATTGCCAGCATGGTGGATACCCATGATAACGTTTCTTGAGCTCTTCTGAAGTTGTTTCAGTTATGCTCTTGTTTTGCTGCCACGTTTATTTGCACTGGTGGCCAATTTTGACGGCCAAGTGTATATAATATGCTACTTTGTTCCCTATATTTGCACTGGTGGCGAACTTTGATGCCCAGTGGATGTAATATGTGTAATAGCGGTAATAGGCTAGCCTTAATTGCTTGCTTATTTATTTCCTTATTGTCTTGTTTAGTTGTTTGCTTGTAGTCACTGCAGTTCTTTTTCTATGTTTTTCTAGTGGCCACAATAGCCTATTTTTGGTAACTAGGCCAAAATAATCATGGCAACACACGGACTGTTGTAACCATGGGCCTCCTGCAGGTCGTATGATCCATGGGCCTTCGTTCGGCCATAGGAGCATTGGCCTTCTATACGGGCCTTAGGGATCAATGGGCCTTCTACGGGCCGTAGGGTCCATGGGCCTTCTACGGCCCGTACTATCCATGGGCCTCATACGGGCCATAGGACCCATGGGCCTTCTACGGGGCGTATCATCATTTCGCCAATCATGGGCCGTACTATTCGTGGACCACTACGGGTCGTTAATAGGCCGTATTTGATAACTCTATGAAAACAACCCAACGGGTTTTTTTGACATGAAAACGGCCCAACGTATTAACGGTCCGCAAATGGGCCGACTGTAACGACAGGCTGAATTTGGCCCACAAGCAGAAAATGACAGTAACGGGACGTATGTAACCGAATGCTGCAAATGAGCCCAAGAATCAATGGGCCCTGAGAAGGCCGAAAGATAACTTGGGATGGAAATGGCCCAATGGAATAACGGGCCGTTAATGGGTATAAAGTGATACACTATTTATTATGGGCCAGTTTCACCACGGGCCGTTAATGGGCCAAGAGTTACAAAGGTCCTCAATATGGGCCGAAAGAAGTCATGGGCCACACACGGGCCGGAAGTTAAAACGGGTTGAATCATATTGGACGGCCCAAATGACGCTACTGGGCCTAATTCGGATAGGGCGTAACGGGCCCTGGGTTAGCGGGTTGTAAATGGGCTATATGCGAACATGTCGTTAACATGTTTTCCGTGGGCCGGCCCGTTTGCCCGCCACCTTTTGACCAAGTCAAACGGGCCGGCCTTTTCACAGGAATGGGCCTTTGTTGGGCCGTGCCACGTGTCGCCGTATCATAGGCACCTTCGGTCCAATGAGCGGATGACATCTGTCCCAACGGTGAGCCGACATGTGTTTCCTCCAGCCAATGATGATTTTACACGTGGAAAATCCCCATTGGTCGGGGCTATTAACGGGTTATCGGATCTGTCACGCCCCCGATTCAATCGTACACTAATCATACATGCAAATGTGTACGATCAAGATCAGGGACTCACGGGAAGATATCACAACACAACTCTAGACACAAATAAAATAATACAAGCTTTATGTTACAAGCCAGGGGCCTCGAGGGCTCGAATACATAAGCTCGATACACAAGCGTCAGCGGAAGCAACAATATCTGAGTATAGACATAAGTTAAACAAGGATGCCTTAAGAAGGCTAGCACAAAAGCAACACGATCGAAGAGGCAAGGCCTCCTGCCTGGGACCTCCTAACTACTCCTGGTCGTTGGCGGCCTTCACGTAGCAGCATCCATCGGCAGTGGCATCTGGCTCCAAGGATCCACCATCTGGTTGCATCAACCGGAAAGAAGAAAGAAAGGGGGAAAGGGGGTAGCAAAGCAACCGTGAGTACTCATCCAAAGTACTCGCAAGCATCAGATCTATACTAAGTATGCATTTGTATCAAATGGAAGGGTTGTATCTGTGGACTGGACTGCAGAATGCCAGAATAGAGGGGGAAAGCCTAGCCTATCGAAGACTAGCATCTTCACGCAGCTCCTCGCATCTTGCAACATGTAGAAGAGTAAAGAATAGCAGTTTATTTTTAACAAGCATGTTGTAACAATAATGCCCAGAGATCCTTCCTCGACTCCCTGCGAGAGAGCAATCCCGGAGCCACATATCTCAAGTATCCATTTGTAGTTGTATAAGATCAGGATGTAAGTCTGAACGTCCATTACCGTGGACATGGTACTCGAATATATAACTTCCCTACAGGGGTGCACCACATTACCCAACACGCTCGATCACTCTGGCCAGACACACCTTTCTGGGGTCAATGCCCGCCCTCGGAAGATCAACACGTCGCAGCCCGACCTAGGCTCAGCAGAGAGGTCCCCGCCGGTCTACATCCTAAGCACTCCGGGATTTGGGCCCATCGCCCGTTGCACTCCGGATTGTTGTGCGCAAGGGGATACCAGCACCACCCGTGAAGTGGATGGCACGATCCGGCCCGGCCACAATGTTGAACTGGACGTCTGACAAAGCTTCGGCTGATACCACGACGTCGAGGCCCATATCTATTCTCGCGTGGTGGTTAGTGCGTAAAGGCCAGAGGCCAACTCAGAACAAATACCCAAACCATAGTGTATTATTAGCTTGCGGAGATGAGCAGAGACTCACGATCGAAAGTGACCCCGTCGCCCCGTCTCGTGGACTTACGACAAGGGCCTAGAATGCCCGGCCGTGCCACGTAACCATCCTGCGGGTGCTCTCCGGGCCCGCTCGACTTCCACCAAGGTCTCAAGTCAAAGTCAAGGTAACTATGTGTCCAGACATCAAGGGGAAAACCCGAGGAATCACCCACGGAGGATTCCACTCGATGTAATCATCAAGGTGAACGTAAGAGGGACCACCCTCGAGGTTCACACTTGAGGTGTTGAACGACAGAGCCGTATCGGGAATGGTGAAAGAGGAAATCACCCTCGATGACCACGACCGAATAGCTACACTACAGAATTATCATCAGGAGTGCGTTATGAGGGATCACCCTCGGCACTCGATAGTAGCTCTGCAGAGTCGAGCAACTAAAGGGGCGTGATGTGATGTGAGGTGTCGGGCTCTGGTCGTCGATCACGTCGATCGAGGCATTGATGATGAAGCAGGGGCAACAAGGACAAGTGGGGTCACTGATGGATCACTAGCCAACCTATATTAAGCAGTTTAGGATAAGCAGGTAGGTAACAATAAGCAGGTACAAAAGCAGGCTATGCATCAGAATAGGAGCAAACAATAACAGTAGCAAAATCTAATGCAAGCATGAGAGTATAGAATGGGCGATATCGGAATGATCAAAGGGGGGGGGCTTGCCTGGTTGCTCAGACAAGAAGGAGGGTCATCGTCGAAGTAGACGATCACAACGACATCAGCATCGGTCTCGGGGTCTACCGGAGAGAAGAGGGTGAATAAACAATAAATACAGAGCAAACGAGTGCATAACAGGACCACAAGCAGAGCGACGTGTTCTAACGCGGTGCTAGGCGATACAGGCGAAGGGGGAAAACAACCGGAAAAGTTTTCCCGGTTCCGGACGTCTGTTAGACAGATGAACTGGAGGGGAAAATTTCAATGTTTGCTATGCTAGGGATGTGTGGCGGGCGAACAGACCGCGTGTTCAGATTCATCTCAAAATTCTAAGCAACTTTCATGTAGGAAACTTTTTCATCCGAGCTACGGTTTAATTTCTATGAATTTTCAAAGTTTTAAACAATATTTAGCAATTTAATTTAATTCGAAAATAAATACTAAAATGCTAGGCGCACCCAACACAGTGTACACAAAGGTGTACCCGGTGGCTGACAGGTGGGACAAGGGGTCCCAGTTGACCAGTCAATGTTTGACTGGTCAACAGGGGGTGGGGCCCTCCTGTCATTGTCTCAGCTAACTAATTACTGTTTTAACTAACTAATCTAGTTCATTATATTAATAAATTAAGTTAATTAACCATTTAACTAATTAATTAAATACTTATTTTTATTAACGTTTATTTATTTATTTTTACAAAACTGGGGGGTTGTGGGCCCCGGTTGCCAGTGGCCCAGGGGGCTCACGTGGTTAACGGGTGCAGGGGGTTATCGGGCGCGGGTGTACGCCCGCACGGTGAGGCGAGCTGGGCGAGCGGGCGCCGGGGCACCGGCGGCCAGGGTCGACAGGGGGCGTGGGCCGGGTGCGGCACAGGGCGCACGGGACGAGCGAGGCCACGACGGGGCCAGTGGCCGGCGAGGCGGGCGCGACCGCGGGCGCGGTGGTCGGCATAACAGAGGGCAGAGGGGGAGGCGGAGGAGGTCCTCACCCCATGTTGCAGGGGAACG